>NC_051154.1:50013541-50143586 GCF_013339745.2 Dermacentor silvarum | reverse complement strand
CTGAACGAAGCTGAATTATACTGCGGCGTATTCATGGGAATGATTAGAAAATGTTGCACTGGCTCATGTTATAGGGCTCCTTGCATAGTAGATCAGAGACAGCTAAGAGTTGCAATAAAATTATTGGTTGCGTGCATCATTATAATTGCTGACTTTATGAGGTTCTTTTGTATTGTAGCCGGTGTATATTGTAAATGCGAAAACAAGTATGAGTTCTAGTTTCTGTTTAGTCCCGTATTTTGGTATCTCTATTTGTTTCGTTGCATAAGCACCAGAAACGGATTGAAAAGCTGGTTTGTTGACAATATGTGGTATTCTCTTTTTCTGACCAGGTCGGTTTAATTGCGTTATATGCATTGGGATGCTGCGTTAAACGTTAACAAAGTCCCCAGTTAAGCATGCTTGAATGCTGAAATTGATGTAATAAAAAAATATAGAAAAATGAGAAAGAAAGCGCTGTATAAAGGAAATCTACTGAGCTATAGTTTAGGAATAGCGATGCATTATGTCATTCGAAGGGTCCCGCCGTACATATTTTCTCCTTTTTACGCGCTCCATATACGACTGTTTAGATTTTTTTTCTACCGTGTTGCCTTTTCCTGTGCAAGTGTTACCATGCATTTCTGGGACCTGCGAAACGAGATGCGCGACAGCGCACCCGGAATCAGCCACTTTGTCGCAGCTGTTATGGAAGCTCGCGCCTCCATCCATATTTCTTTCCCAAGCTCGCGCCGGACAATTTGAAACGCGAGCCCGGGAACCGTCGGGTTCTGGCAGCCGTCTTGGATGGCGCGCCCCCCCCCCCCCTTTTTTTTTTTTGCGTCTCCATTCACGGGTCTTGTTGCGTCTGTCCCGAATGAACTACCCGGGCCCGCTGCAGCGCCGTCGCTTCGCTGGTCGTGCTAGGATCCTCGAGGAAGCGCCAACACAAGGACGTGAAGCGGAGGAACATGAAGAGTGGCGGCAGCCTCGTGACGCGCAGCGGGAAAGGCGGCGTAAAACAAAGCTCGCTGGGCGTACATATCTAGCGCGCTTCGTTGTGTTTGGCCGGCGCCTCTGCCAGCTGCCCCCCCCCCCCCCCCCCCCCGCCCTCCCCATCTCGTCACGCGCCTCGTCAGTCCCGGCCCTCGTGTGTGGCTCTCGGGTCGAGGAGAACGGGGGGGGGGGGGGGGGGGGGGAGGGGGGGGGATGAGGCACGTCGCGGTGCGAGCGCTGCGCTCAGTTTTTAGCTTGATTGCGCGTCAAACACGCGTGGGCTCCGAGGAGTGTTTCCGTCGAGTTAACTCCGGCGTGGATGGAAGTGCATTGGGCCGCCATGCGTCGACGTTGACCTGGCCTTCTCGGGCTGATCCCCATCGCCGCCGAGAGGTGGGCTTCTTTATAGCGATGGAGGGGGATACCGGCTGGGCTACTGCGCCGCCGCCTTAAGGCGCGTGGGCCGCTTGAAAGATGGCCCGCGCTCTCCCGCTGCTCGCGTCTTGTCGTCGCCGAGAACGCTCAGTGGCCCGAGCGGCAGCATCCGTTGCTTTTATTTCGGGGACCCGGCTCGACGACGAGGCCTCCGGGAATATATTGGCCAAACGGATGCGTGCGTGCGTGCACCGGCGCGCGCGTGTTATATTGGCGTTGTGCGTGCCCCGCTGCATAATACGGTCGTCCACGAGGCAGCAGGGTCGCCGATTTGCGGAGCTTCCCCGCCATCTCGCGCACGGGAGGCTGAGTGCGCTGGAAAGACGACGGACACGCTGCGCCCGACACATGCCCCGCAGAAAGAGCTAAAAGGAGAGGAGAGAAAAAAAAAAAAAAAAAAAAAGTCTTAGGAAAGATTAGGTTGGGGGCCGGAGCAAGAAGCGACGAAAAAATACACCCGGCGCCCGAAGCCGGCGAATGGAGAGGGGGACGGGGACAGCCAGCGGCGAGCTGGCGCTCTTACGAAATGAAGGCCGTTGCTCATTCTCTGCTTCCTTTTTCGCTTCGTTAGGGCCTTCCTTAGCGCCTTGGCCCACCCCCCGCAGACGACGGCTCGGTGCGTGGTCTTGTTTTTCGATCGCTTTTATTTCGTCCCGAAGTGTTTGTCTTCCTTTCGGCGGCCTTCCACGTTTTCGTCCACAAGTCGCGCTTGACTCCGCACGCGCTCTTTTGCTCCGAGATTGCCGGGCCTCGCCGTTTAAATAGGAGCTCAGTGGAAGCGTGGCTGCCGCCGCGCGCTGCTCTCGTAGCCGTGTAGCGCACTGCCGCTGCGAACGCCAAGTTCGGTGACATTGGGATATTCAGCACCGGAAGCAAATGAGCTTGCACACAAGAAAAAATGCTCGTTTCTTCCTCCAGCAACAGCTACTGGCATTCGGGACGTGTACAAAGCCCGTGAAGGGAAGAGGTCAAAATGCTGTTAACCTCACCATGTTACTTCCAGCTGTCACGTCATTTATGTATAGAGTTGAGCAGGAAAATGCCCAGATAAGGTCAGCCTTTTTTTTAAAGTTCAGAAGAAGAACAACAACAACGACGACGATGATCGTGCGGTTTCGCACTATACCCTTTGAACTAAATGGACCAGCGATATCGCCAATCACCTTTCGCAACATTGTGCCCGCTGCCAACATCTGTACTACATGATAGAAGGCTTGGCGTTCCGACTGTGTCGTCATCAAGGAAAGCCGACGTTCACGCCGAGAGCCATGCTTACTGAAAAAAAAATTGGGGAATGCCTAAGCTCGCCTTTCAGAGTGGAACGCGATAGCGTTATCGGGCCCCGTTCGAGCCTGTTATCGGGCCCCGTTGTAAACTGGCTTCCCACTGCAACACAGGAGGTGGGAAAGCCAGCTTACAACGACCAAGCTTACACCGATCCCCTTAAATTCGACTCCACTTTTAAACAGAAATGCATTGTTGGGAAGACGTTTTTCCAGGGGCATATAAGTCGTGTTATATAAAATATGAAAGGCCCTAGCACCTTTATTATTATTGAATTAATTGTTTCCTATTGCCCCGACGCGCGCGCGTGTCCTAAACGGATTAGGCAGGCGAAGTCCCAATTTGACCTGCCGAGGATGCGAGCGCCATCTGGATATCATTTTCGACAAGTAATTACCCGAGCGCGCAGCTGTAGGTCTGGTACAAATGCTGTAAAAAGGGTTTGTGTTTGAGTTTCCTCGTACGCGAATTATTTTTCTCGTACATTGAAAGTGCAATCCGACGCCACCATGTCTGTAGGTTGTGGTTAAGTCGTACTTACTGTTTTCTGCGGATTTCATTGGGAGAAATTCAGTTTTTGTACACCAAAAACCTGCACCTTGTGGAGGGCCTGCGCGGTTGGGGGGTTGGGGATGATTTTCTCAGCCACGGACGCCGACATCGCATGCCGACGACCGACGCCGGATTTTCTGCGACACGGGGCCCTTAACGCTATCGCGTTAAACATACGCTTGCGTCCTTCTTAGAAATGTACGGGGTCTCGGTCCTGTCGCTTGACGTCGCGGCTAAGAACTTGCAGACCTTTTCTTATCTATAGTAGGTGCTGGTTGTGGCTCTTAGTGTCATCTAACCTTCTGCACGCCTCTGAGTGCCCTTATCTTTTTGACAACCTTTGGATTGCTTCGATGGGCCTGCAATCGTCTTTGCCTCCGACATCGTTCAGACTCGCCTCCGCACTAGTTACATGTGCCTCCGCACGGCAGTTTCACTGCGTACAGCACGCAGTTATAAGCTGTAGCAAAGCGGCTCATGGTGTTCGTTCGTTCACCGCACTATGTGCGAGCAAGTATACCTGGGTTTGAATCAACGATGTTGCAGTTTCATGGCCAGCATCCCCCAATGCGCCTTGGCCGCTTTGCGCAAGCGAAGAGGCAATATTGTATACATAGGGCGCTGCGAGGCTCCAATGGCTTTTCATCGGCCTCATATCTGTATGCCATACCGCTCTGCCATAGCGCAATGCTTTGGCGTAACGTTTCTCGTGACGTGCTTTTTGCCGCCGTTGTGGCGCACGTGCACTGCGGCGCGCTTCTCCCTCTGTCTACTGGCGTTCTTATACTACGCTGCTCGTGCTGCCTGCGAGATTCTTGGAGTGCAAGCGAGCCACTAAGGGATTCCCTTTATGATGCATGTCAGCTCGAATGAGAAAGGGACAGGGCAGCCACTGTATCTTGTCGCTTTTTGTTTCGCGCTGAAGTGCATCATAATGCAGTGTACAAACACGCCCCAAACAACATCCTTGCTGAACTGTAAGGGCGCCCTGCTTCCCGATGGATCGCGCGTACCTGCGTGCAAACAAGGCTCGTGCGTCTCAGATTGCCGGGTGTCTGCCAAGGGTCTATACAGGTGAAGCAGCTAGGGGTTCTCCCAAAGTTTGCCATGAGTACCAGAGGGCTTCTCCTCAAGAACACGCGGGAGACTCTAAACGTATCAAGCAGCCGGAGGCGCAATAATTGAGTTAAGCGACTCAAAAAGTCACTGGAGTCTGCGGCTTTCTTCTTTAATTGAAATAAAATAGAAGGAGGCCTAGTTTTCTTACGGTTATGACAGTCATCCTTTTTCCTTATTAATATAAAGGTTGAGATAACACATGCATGGATGCCTCTTTATTCCCATTCGCCCACCCCGCGGCAGGACGCTATAAACATCGTCAGGCGCTCAGCATGCGTTCCGTTCGCGTACCGCATCATGGCATAAACCCGTACTTTCAGTTGCCTCATTTAATTGACAGCGCGATTGGTGGCGCGCCATTTTTAGAATCGAGAGGGCCGAGGGTCGATCCTTTACTGATGTGCCTTTATTTGTTACTGGTTTATAACGGCACTTCGGCTGCATGTGAAGGGCTCTGTCATACGTACGCTTAAATTCTTCCAGCATTCTGGCCGTTGCCTGTGAAATAATTGAATACCAGAAACTAGCTTCTCCACGAAAGGGTTCGTATTGTGGCGAAGCTACCTTTGATGAACTGCGATATTCCAGAAAGTTCGGAACGTGTGAACATCTTCTAACCTTAGACTTTTGCATATCTATGTTATCATCGCCAATAAATGTCAGAAGCCGTACCCGACGAAGCTCCATACACCTTTTTTTAGCACACTATAAGGCTGAGCGCAGCATTTTTCGTCTTTACTGCGTGCGTTAGCACTCCATATGCTGGGCTCTTCGTTACGAGTAAAAATGCAGGGTGGTGGTAAAGCACCATATGCAAATTTGCCTACTACGTGCTGGGTAGGTTTTTGAGCACAAATAACCAGTTCGGTTAGAGGAAACAATAAACAGGTTGAATCCAGTGGGGCAATCTCGGTCGTTCACTTCGCGATGTATCGCGCGACGAGCACCGGGCTCGTCGGCGCCTATGCGGCCGACGCACACCTGGCCGGTTCCAAGCACGCTGTCTTAGCACAGTGCCAGGAATGTTGGTCTGCCTGATGCCGACGCATCCGTGCCAGTCACGCGCAATCTCGCCATGGTGATTGTATTCTCTAGAGTGAAGCCCGAGAATACCGCGTCAAGTCTGTCGCTCGCATCTGACTCGTACTCGCTTATCTTGCGGTGGCTTCTCAAGCTTAGTTCCTCGTAAGTGTTGAGCCTCGTACTAAGTTAAGGTCGCGTAACGGTCGAGTTCAAATACTGCTTTGTCCAAACAGCCACTTTACTATGCTCGTATAAGTTCCGCCATTGCCATGCGATCTTGGAAGCAAAAGTTGGCAGCGTTTGCGCCGGAACAGGGCTGACCGTGACTAAAACTGGATCACCCCCTTTTCCTTTCTTTTTTCGGCCAAGGGAGGAGGAGCGCGAGAGCGTGCAAGCGGGCCTTGACCTTGCCTGGCCGCTTCTCGCGATACCCACAAAGTATACATGCCCTGTAGCGCTGGCGGCTCTCTCTCTCTCTCTCTCTCTGCTGCCGCGCGTATAGAGCCAGGCAGATTGCCCAGTGCCGACTGAGCGGTACCCGCCTGTCCGCCAAGCCGACGAGCACCCCTGCCGGGAATTCCCCCGAGTATAGCATCGTTTTACATGCGCAACCTCTCCCCACCAAGCTTTCATCGCGCCAGGGCTTTTGTTTGCTTTTCTCGAGCCTGTTTTCATTTAATTCTAGCGCGATTATTCTTCGTCTCGCCGACCACAGAACTGTTTTTCTGTCAGCGATGCGTGGTTTCGAATCGATTTTCGTCGCTGTGGCGTTGCTGCGTCGCGGTTCTCTGAGCCTCTCCTGCAGTCCTTCCCCCTCTTCTTCCTGCCATCACGTTCCAGCCCCCTCCCCGCCCCTACTTTTCCTTCTTGGGTCTGGTTTCTTCTCAGTGACACCGCTTTGCCGCCGCAGCGCAATCTGAGCGCAGGTTCTCGCGTCGCGCTGAACGCTGTGGTAGCGCAGAGATCTACGCCGTGCGAAAGGCGGCGAGAGGGAGCCTCGGACGAAAACGATAATTGCCTATGCGATCCGCTTTCTCGCGCTCGGCGGGTTTCTGGCCCAGAGTTGGGAGCCAGTGGAGTTCATTGGTTTCTGCGAGCCGCTCGCGGCGGCTGCAGATTAATCTGGCGGTGGTTATTTACATTCGTCCGGGGCGCGCGCGCAACGCATTATGTATTCAGAAACAGGCTCCCTCATTTGCCCGTTCGCTACCGAGCCTCCTTCCCGTCTCCTGGAGTTTCGCGCGGGGCCCGAGGCTGAGTAAATTTAGGCTTTAAACTTCGCGCCCGCCCGAAAGAAGGAGCTCGCCTATCTTTATTTGAATAATGAAGTGTGCCTAAAGAGGCGGCCCTCAGCTGCAGTTGATGCGCGCGTCCGCTAAAAGCAAGGCGCTGCATTTGCGGAGTGTGCGCGTGCTTCGCGTGTAGAGGCGGAAAAGGGGGGAAAGTTAGAAATGTAAAGAAGCGAAACCGAAGCCAGGCGCATGACCGAGATTGCAGTTTCCCCTCCCTTCCGTTTTCTCTTAATGCGAGACTTCCTGTCGCATTTAGTGTTTTTACACTGGCATACAAGAGCCGTTAAAAAGAATTGGAGGGGGGAGACGTGGAATGTTGAGAGGCGGCTTTGCTGAGTAGTTCCAACCAAAATTAGTGAATTATAAAATGGCAGTTAAGTTCCGTGCTTCTAGTTATGCTATACGTTTTGCATAAAAACACAAAAAAAGAAGAAATAAAAAGTTGGCGTGGTTTCCACTGACGTCAATGTAGTCGTCCGGTGGCGTTCCTAACCAAATGGCAGCGTTTTCGTTCCAGACTCCTGTCCAATCACTCATTCCAATTTCTTCTGCTTTTGCTTCTCGTTTAAGCGCATGTCGTGACTTGGCTCGGACTATCTTTCACCCTAACGCGGGAATACTAATTTCGGCGGGATAGCGATCTCCCTTCCGCCTGTCAATCCGGGACAGCGCAACACATTCGCCCGTCGCCATCTCCCGCCGTGGTTGGCACGTATTCGAACCCCACGGGGAGGATATGCATCTCTGAGGGCACCCTAGCATATCTCTGATTGAAAAGATACCTCTCCCGCGCTGCCGGGGGAACCGAGCCGACGAAGATCGCGCTCGCGCCGCTTCCGTCGGTCGTGCTTGAATGCGCGCCCAACGAAGGCGCTGCCGAAAGAGTTTGCCGCTTGCCTCGGGCGGGCGGAATAAGCGCCCGGGCCCGGGGTCCGCTTCTTCGCGAGAGAGTCCGGGTGCTGAACCCCCCCCCCCCCCCCCCCCCCCCCATTTGTCTTTCGCAACGCACCGGCGAATGCGGACTCTCGTCGACCGCGCGCCTTTAAAAATGCAGCAGGCCCGTGATAGAGTTCCCGGCGGGCGCCGCCGCCGCCTTTTGCGGGGCCGGGCGCACTTTTCCACATGAAACTGGCGATTGTAGCTGCGCGTGAAGGGAGGGGGAGGGGCGCTTTCCGCTTTGCCGCCTGGCGGCGTCATATGGTACCCCATTAGAGCACAGCCGGCGCCGTCGAGGCCAGCGTCGCGGAGACAAGCCGCCGCGTCGCCGTTACTCACTGCACTCCCGCCACACAGACCCCTTTTTTTCCCATGCGAGAAATGCCCCGCTCGAGGAAAGCGCTTCGCTTGAAACAATCGACGATTTTCTTGTCTTTTGCCGCTCCAATGTAATTGCGTCGTCGAGTTTTGCGTCACCGTTGCGCGATGTTGTGGCGCAGGAAGCGGGGAACCTCAGCGGGGTGGTGGGAACGCACGCAACGTAAGTGCGCGCGCAGTTGGGGTTGTCGGGCACTTCGGGGCCGTGCGGTTTTGAGGCAGATTCGAAGAGAACATTGAAACGCGACGGGGTTTCTATTCTGCGAATTGAAAGCACTTGGAGCGCGGCAACGTGTATAGCATACACCTGTCAGGTACAGGCTGAGAGCCCTAGCCTCTTGTGTCGTAGTGAAAAATGGACCAATCGTGGGGCGTGTTAATCACACTAATTGGCTATTGTTTAACACGAGCGATTAGCGTGCAACACGTATGCAGGCGAGGCGCCATCGCCTTGCATTACGCTGACTCCGTACGTGACTGCGCAAAGAAGCGCGAGTAATCGCACCTCTGGTCTACGTCAAAAAAAAAAAAAAAAAAAAAAAAAAAAAAAAAATCTACGTGCCACCTGAATCTATAATGTTAGGCTCATAGGTACCCGTAAAGCGCACGAACCCCTTAATGAAGTAGCGTATTATATTCAACGAATTATTTCATTTGAAAAATTTTCTTTGATTTAGCCATTCGGTATATGTGCCACTGTGACACGAGAGGCACAGAGTCTATAAATGTATAATGGATATGCGTCATACTTCTCTGTGCATGCACCAGCCATCGCTGTTCTTTGGTCGTCAGGCGTCATATACATCGCCTCGTCCTCGTGACATTGATGCGTAGACATCTCACAGTGCGCGTCCGCCTGATTTGGTGTTTGCATTTTGGCATAGCTTGTGAGAATAAATTGCGTGAGAAATAAGTTGTGACCTTTGTGGCGGATAAACATAACCACTACGTGAGGTTGCACGCTGCATAGGATTAAAGTACACAAAGTTGTATGCATCGGCATTAGTTTACACCATGTCTGTAATACACACCGCTTGGAGTGATTCCAACATGTGCGTTATATCTACACAATATTTATTATTATTATTATTATTATTATTATTATTATTATTATTATTATTATTATTATTATTATTATTATCCATTTTTATTTTACTTATTTATTTATTTATTTCCAGGAAAAGCAGCGCAGTGCTCTATTTTTCTTCCGGCGCGCGTGTCAAAACACACCACAGCCACATCCCGCCGCTTGTGACACTGTGTAGAGGACGTCCTGGGGCAGTATATATATTTGGTACTGCATGGGCACATCCCGAGGTTTTTTCGGCGGCAGAGATCGCGTCGCCGAGAACGGATTGCCGGCGGCAGCCGCGCGGGGAATAAAAGAAATAAATCGCTTAGTACTTCATGAAAGAAGAGGAGAAAGGGGGTGGAGGGGGTGCGCAATGCGGCCGCGCTTTCGGCGTGAGCGACCTCCGACATGTCGTCTTCCTGTAGTGCCGTAATGGATAGGAAATGAAGTTACGTCTTCGCGGTAATGTGCTGCCTCCCCCCCCCTCCCTCCCCCCCCTCCTCGCGTCGCGCGCGCGCGCGCGCGCAAGGCTGGTCGCTTGCAAATGAATTCGGGGGGTCCGTGATCCCACTTCATCCCCGCGCATTGTCTCGTGGCCGCTTTCTCCTTGGCCGCGCACGCGCACCACGCCGCCGAGCATTGTGCTGCACACAGCGGCGGGCACAAAGCGTGAGCTTTCCATTCGTTTTGCCTTTCCAGGGACAGAACGAAATAGACGCGGCGGCCGCTTGCAAAGCGCCCTTGTACTTTTTACGGCGCGGCCGAGGAAAGACTCGCCGAGTGCGTCCAGGTATTGAATGGGACCTTGCGGCCCGCTGAGTGCGCACGCGCCAGGCGGAACGGTTACGCAACGCGCGCGACTTTGGGGGGAAGTGGGAGGGAGGGAGGGGGGTAGAAGCCGCAAGCTCCTCACACGACCGCCACAACTCTCTCTTTCGTCGCTGCACGAAAGTGCAATGCGGTTTGTCTGTATTTCACGCTGAATTGCGCGAATGTGAGCGCGGAAGGCCCCGACGGGGCTAAGTCATGGCAAGCGTTCGTGACTGAAAGGCCCCCAGGTGCTTGTCTCGCACGGTGCCGATCTCCGCTTCGCCGCTCTCGAAAAAAAAAAAAAAAAAAAAAAAATCGCTCGCGTCTTTCACGGAGGGAGCATAGGGGCTAGAAATAATCTTCGATCGTCAGAAAAACGCTCTTCTTCTCGCTCCGTGTCCTCAAACTTTTTGGCTCGTATTTACGGCGCATAACTTTTTCAGGTTTTTGCTCTGTTCACGTTATAGGGATAGTCTGTATCTGAAGAAAGGGCAATTTTTGGCGTTCAAAGAAAATAAAAAGAGAAAAATGGTGTGGGGTACTTATCAAAGTGTTTCTGGAACGCAACGAGCGTGTTCTTCCAGTATTATCCTTGTATCGCCTGTAAGCTAAGCAAATTATTCTTCCACTTTCATAATTTCAGTGACCGGATTTAGTAATGCGCATATTTCTGCAACTGCGCGACAGACTGCGTTAGGTGCTTAGCTTCAATCAAATCAAGGATTTCAATGTTGTCCTGCGAAAACTTCGTGATTAGTCAGCAACAACAAACTATCATCTAAGAGCCAGTGCCTTGAAATTTTGCTCCATGTTGTCAAAATGCGTTCGTGCATTTGACTCACAAGTGTGTATATATATATATATATATATATATATATATATATATATATAGTCATCGATGCTTGTATATACACTGCAGCCGCGAGACCAACTTCTCTGACGATCCAGACGTTCAACACTTCGTTCTTTCTTTATGTTATGCGTCGCGAGCGCAAGTCGCATGTTGACTCCTAATTTACGCTGATGGAACTTCATCTCTGGGAACGACGCTACTGCCACGTTATTGAAACATACAGTAAGCATTTGTGAGATGAAACGTACAGTCATTTAAAACTAAAGCGAGCGTGTGTGTGTGTGTGTGTGAGAGAGAGAGATAGGGAGAGAGCGTGCGCCTCGATCGCTGGACTCGATGATCGCGTGGGGAAGGCGGAAGCGTGCTTTGAAACGCTCTCCAGCCGCTGAGCAGCGTCTGCATCCGGGGGTCTTTATTTCCTGTCGTCGTCCGCTTATCTTGGCGTTGAACCCGGGGTGCAGCATACATATACGCTCGCACGGGGTACTTCGACCTTTTTAATTACAAGGTCGTGCAAGTGGATGCTTGGAAAAACTTTCTTCGTTTGCCTCGGCTTGATTCGCTAGCACATGCGTCCAAGATTTAAAAACTTAACACCAGCATTTACCGGCACAGGTTGACTTGAAAGAAATCACGGTGTCTTTTATCATATAGTATATAGGGAATGGTATACTAGCTTTCGATCCGCAGTTGATGCTGCAGTGGGCGCGCGCCGTCACCACAGAAAAAAAATAAAAAATTATTAGTAAAAACAAATGTTTTTTTCTTGACACAGCTACTTCGCACAGACATGCCTCAAAGTTTGTGGCTGTGTTCGATGCAGTCGCATCGGGACTGGCGTAGGTAAATTCCGCAAGACGTTTCGTGCAAGTTGCGACCAACAGTTCCAGTAATAAAAGAGACAAAAGTAAAGGGGGTCTTTTGTTCTCGGCGCTTGAGTTTCGACCGTGCGCTCACTACGCGCGTCATTACGAAGTACCTGCATGACTCGCTGGAAGCGCAAGGCAGTCGTGCAGGGAGAGAAACAACAATGCTCATTTTCGGCGCCGACTTCACTGCGCAACGTGGTCTAGCTACTCCGAACCCTCCGTACCATATATATATATATATATATATATATATATATATATATATATATATATATATATATACCAGCCCATATTTGCCGGGCATTCCCTAATGGCTTTCTACATGCTGCGCGCGTAGGTCGTGTGCCCAATAAACGCTCCGATTTAGTGGATATCGGCCCCACACGGCGGCGGTTGAGGGGGGAGCGCCTGAACGTCGCATTCGCATTTATTTTCGCATTTCTCTTCTGCTTTCGCGCGAGGTAATTACCTTTATCTCTGTTTCTGGACGGACGCCGCCTCCGCGAGATTTCTCGTCCGCTTTCCCCATCGGACGCGTCGCTGCACATTTCCCGATGCGACGTGTCGCTGCGAGCGCGGCTTCATCATTATCTTTTTTATTATTATTTTATTTATTTATTTTTTATTTTTATGATGCTCTCTCTCTCTCTGCGTGTTTTTGTTCGATGGGGTTGGAGGAACAACGGCGAACACACGTGGCCTCTCTCTCGGGCGCGCTTTTGCGCGGTGGTTGTCTTTCGCCTCGCCTCCTTTTCTCCTGCAGTAGGGTTGTACCTCCGAGGGGCGCACGTTTTGACGCAGCCGCCGCAAAAGGCGCCGACTCGAACGGCGCGGGAAATCTGGTTATGCATCCTCAATTTTCGGCCGGGATAAAAAAGTACAATGTGGAGAGAGCTCCGAACACGTCTCGAGGGCGCGTCTCGAAGGAAGAGGAGGGGAGTCGCGCCGCCGACTTCCCCCCTCCGCGTTTATCACCTACTCCGCTCGCAGAGCGCCCAAGCTTTCTTCGGCGGTGGAGCCGTTGCCTGCAAGCGCGTACGCTCATCGGAAGCGGGCTACGACCGAGGCGGCTGCCATGGCCGCCTCGATGACTTGGCTGCTTGGTTGGGCGCCTGGGAACCGGCGCTCGCTAAAGCCATTAGCGGCGGCCATTTTTGTTCCTCGCTGAGGGAAGAAAAAAAAAAAAAAAAAAAAACCTGGCTTTTTCGGGAAGCGGGATACTGGCGGCGTCGAGCGTCTCGCGTAACGAGGGATCGACGCGCACGCGTTTTCCTGCGGCAAACAATCGATGCACCAGCGGCCTCTTCGTCGTCGCTGTTGCTTATACTCTGCCGGCTGGCTCGCTTCCTTCGCTCCGGAGCGCGCGCGCATAATTAAGACGCTGCTGGAGGTTTCGACCCGAAGCAGTCTTGGTTGTCCTCCTCTGCAGTGCTTGTCTCGCGCCTTATATCCTCCTCCTCCGCCGCCGCCGCAATCTGCGCGCCTGTTCGCATTGTTCTCCCGCGGTGCCCCATCATCTGTTACTCGAGCGCGTCGCTCTCTGCCCACGGGCGCGTCGGCGTCGTCGACTTTTCGGAGGTCGCGCGCTAACAACCGCCGTTCATGGCTTTGGCCCTGAACGCGTGCGGCTCGACGCGGCCGCTCCACTTGCGCGGCGGCGCTCCCGGCGGAGGTGCCGGCTTGTTTTGGTCGCGCGTAACGTGGAACAGACCAACACATTGCACCGGTACCGTGAACTTGCCGCGGAGCACTTCCTATTGTTCTTAGCACCTATTGCTTTGAAACACTAATAAAAAGAATCGCGGTCCGCGTGTTGTTTTCGCAATTTGCTACGCGAAGTAACGCATGGCATCCGATCAACTCACCTCGAATATTAGTTGCTTAACGTCACGCAATAAATGTGACCTTTAGATACTTTTAACTATACATGTATACAATTATGACAGCTGCAATATTCACTATTCGCGAATATTAGTGCGCGTATAAGTACGCAGTATAAGTCCGTGCACCAAACTCGCTGCTCCCGAATAATGGTTTGGTGATTAAGTGTCCTAATCGGTGGTTAGTGACCACCTAAACGTTTAAGATGGCAGAGCGGAAATCCTTGCACGGGCTTGCTGGCACGCGTGTTTTCACGTATAGCAGTTCTGTGGGCACTGCTGCCGCGTGGCCCGCGGCGTGTTGACATTCTCCGAGATGTGACAGAAGGAGCTGCTGCTGCTCTGCGTCAAGCGGCAGAGAGTCCCAAGAACGGGCGCAGAAGATGCTGCGCGAGGCCCTTATCGAAGCCATGGGCGGTTTTGCCCCCGCTGGCAAGACTAGCGAAAAGGGCGTGCTGCGGGGGGACGCCGGAAGCATGGGAACGCGGGCGCGCATCTCGCGGCGCCATTTCTGTTTCGAGGTGACCGGAATCAGGCGGGCGCGACACACCTGCTCTGCATTATGCATACAACACACACTCTGTCACCTGTCATAAATTTATCGCTGAAACAGGCTACCGGTCATGGCTGGGGCGCCAGTTGCGCAGGTCGAGAGCACGAGTTGAATGCTCCCGGCGACGTCGGTGACTTTGCGCGGCTACTTGGACTAGTTGAAAGGCTGAACTGGCTTCTTGGGGGCTTTCTGTACGCACGTGTACGCAGCACGCCGCTAAACCCGAAATTGATTTCTAAATTCTCTAAAGGCGGCAGTAAATATCTGTATACGTTTCTTCTTCCCGTGTGTCTGTGTGTGTAAGGGGGGTACGTGTTTGAACTTCACCCGAGAAACGGCCCGTATGCAGTATAGATCAACACAAGCGTAATCGAGAATAGAATACACTGTTGATGGTTTGTCCTTCACTGGCTAGGGACTCGTAGTTAGTAGCGAGTTTGATTAATATGGACAGTTTTGCAAGGGTTAAGTTCAGGCCTCGTTGGTACGACATACTTTCTAGTGTTTATCTCAAAAACTTAAGATAGAATAGACAGAAGTCGAGTGCTTGTTTGTGTCTCGCCATCTGTCCGTGTTGTCTCAAGTTTCTGCTCTAATTAGTTCCGGCAGCAATTAAGAGTGCTTAAAAGCGAAAGCAATAGGGAGTTTTGCTCGCTCAGAAAACGCCATGACTCTGCGATCTCAGTCGCTGCGCGCTATTTGGCCTGCGCTCAGCGACGTATTTGACGCTACAAACGGCCCCAGAGACTTTATTCTTTTTCGTCGCATCTTTGTTGCGACTTACATGTTGACAAAATGTAATAGCTGCACTTAGCTTGTAGCGGCTCAACAACTCGCTGACGTTGTATTTTTTTCTCTCTTCCCTTTCACAGGTAAGCATATACGTGCAAGCTCCTGCATGGTCACTCCGCCGAAAAGCGAGCGCATGAGTATCTTTACGTGGCTGCTTTCTTTCCGGGTGGCTTCAGCCTGCTGACCGGGTAAGCGGGCTTCTCTGCGTGCGCTAAGAGCGCTCCGCGCAGGGGCGAAGTGCTCTCGAACCATAGCCGAGTGGATGCTTCACTAAACCTGCCCGGATGCCCATCCCGGCCCGGGCAGCTTTACTGAGGCATCCGCTGCAACGTGCCACCCACTCCCTCCCTCATCATGTGTGCATTCTTGCCGTGCTCATTCTTGCGGAGTGAGATATTTATTTATTTATTTATTCACTTACTTATTTATTTACTTATTTATTTTACCCTCAAAGCCCGAAGCGGTCGTTACAGAGGGGAGTGGTACAATCATGATTGCAAGTAGCAAATCAACATATAGGAATAACAAAGTACAAGTTTCATGAACATGCCAGAATTTCTTCACTGTATACAAAGATAAGAAAAGAAAGAAATTAAACGACATTCGTGGCACGAAAGCACTGGTTAGGACACGGCCGGGTTAAGCCGCTAAAATGATTAGTTATAGGCTTGATATAAACAAGTTGTCGTGAGAAATGGTTATCAGCGACTGGAGAAGGCGGTGAATGCACTTGTGCTGCAAGAAAGAAGAAAGGAAAAAAAAAGAAACACGGTTTGATTTTATGATAATGATCTATGCGCTTTGAGGTGTATGATGCCTATACGCATACACGCATTTCTGAGCACATTGTGATAAAAAATTATTCGAAGCAAGCATAACCGTTGCATTTGGCGTCGTGATGATGCGTGCGGCAGGAGCAAAGTCGTCTTCATGTCATTTACGCTGGCAGTGCGGTGATAGTTGTTAAGGATAAATTGAGCAGCACGCTTCCTTAAGGATTCAACTGTGAAGGCTCGATGGAGGTCGCTGGTTCGATCCCTGTCGCGGCGGCCGCATTTCGTCAAAAGCGACATGCAAGAATGCTCCTGACGTAATAGTTAGCGGAAATCCGCTAGGTGGAGATAAGTAATTAAAGGGAAACTGAGACATCCACCCAAATGTAGCAATTTCCTACAATGGAAACCCAACCGGGTTCCTCCGAGGCTTTCTTTCGAGGAACCCGGTTGGGTTTCCATTGTAGCAAATTGCTATATTTGGGTGGATGTCTCAGTTTCCCTTTAATTAAGAATGCTCCTGTACTTAGATTCATGTGCACGTTAAATAGTGAAGTTATTGATGAATAAGCTTTGGTACTTTTTAGCAATTTGCTAATAATGTTTTCTATTGTCGTCGGACGAGGAAAGATTAAAAGTAAAAATATTTGTCGCAACACGTAGAGGAGGGTAAATCACCTTGGGCGGCATATTAGGAAATGCATAATCAATAGGAGGATTAGAAGAAGAACTTACAATATTCGAGAAAGATGTTCCAAAAAAAGTAATTGAGTGCAGAAACACGCCGTTGCTCAAATAACAACACGCCGTCATGTGATATTATATTAGTTGGAAAAGCTTCTTCGGAGCTCTTCACTAGTTTCCAAAACTGACGCGGGTTAGCGCTGAGCATAGTCGGTAGTTTTGTTCTTCGGAAAGTAGTTTGGCTTCCCCAAATGCCCTTAAATATAGGGAATTACCAGAATGGTAAGCACGCCGCATTCACCAGCAATGCGAAACAAGCGCCTTTTCTTGTTAGCAAGACGTTGAAGGGGAATTATCGCACCACGGGAAACGCTGAGCGGTAACCTTGAACGGAGAGGAATGTACTTCTCATATGATAGACATTATTTTTGAAGAGGCCCCAGTTTTCTTCTAAGCACCTCTCTGCCATAGTCTGCCCTAGAAAAATTCGTTATCATTTTAGTGTGTTTTTTTATTTTAAGGACGTGAAATGGGGAGGGCCAAACAAAACTGAAGAAGGTAGTGATCACTAAGGCCAGATAAAGCATGCACTCATAGAGGACACAGATTCAGGGCAAGTATAGGCTTTGCATGTGCGTGTGTAGCGGAATCTAAAGGGCAGTGTGGTGGTTTACACCGGCGAACTATATCATCTTAGGCAAGGTCTAGCATAGACGCTTTTTTTTTACTCCCTCACAGTAGCGTTTGTTCTGGATAGGCGTATACACAGGGAAGGTATAGAAAGCAAAGCGTGATCGTATGTTCCATATGAGCTCAAGAAAGATGAATTCGTGGCGCCCCAGCATTGCACTCGCATGTTCTTTTTAAGGTTGCTTCCTCCTTTGAAACTGCCAACGCGCTTCTATTTCACCCCTTCGAAAATGCGAGGGAAATATGAGCTGAAGAGTGATTTCAGATCAAAACAACTCGGGAGGCTTCCGGGCTACGCCCTCGGCGGCACTTTTATCGAAGCCGTCGCGCTCCAGGAAGTTTTTCATCTGCCCAGAACGTGCGCGAGGTGTGAAACTTCCATCTGGGGCTCGCCTAATAAGCACGCGCCCCGTGCCTCCATAATTGGCGATGCGGCGTAGGCGAGTTGCGCTTCAGCTCGCTGCCTAACCGGAATTCCGCCCGATGTGAATACGTATAGCAGCACGTGCGTCTAAGGCAGTTGCACTCTGATCTCCTCATTAAGGCATGCATTCTGGAGACTGCCTCCTCACGCGTCGCCCTTGGCTTCTCAGCGGAGGTGTACGCCTCGTGCGCTTTTTTTTTTTATCTGAGACATTTTTGCTCGGATAGCAATAGACCACGCTTTCGGTGACACTGTTAACTGGAAAGCTGAAGTCTTGCAATGGGGGCGAGCTTATCTTTGAGCGGGAAACGTTATTGAGCAAGATGCACGGCCTTCGTGCAGCTTTACGTGTAAGGATGATGATGATGATGATGATGATGATGATGATCTTTCGCGGTGCTCAAAGGAACAGCGAAGGAAAATAAGTTAAGCTCTATAGTGCATTGTCTTTCGAAATTAAAAAAAAAAGTGTCGTGAGAATAGCCTTCGTAAGCTAAAAAAAGAGGCCAAAACGAAAGACGGCTGACGACATCTTTCCGCACCAGCCAGCCGTGACGTCCTGGATTGTGACCGCGTCTAATCGATCCTATAGTTATTTTTTTATCGGTGAAAATTACCTGTACATTGTATTCCAAAGGAGTCAGTGACGGAACTTAGTAAGGTTCGCGAACTTCTACTGCCGCCACCGACGACCCAAATGCAGTGAAATACTTTCGAATCCACGGCGTCACAGTGACGTATACCGGCGCTGACGCAGCGGCGCGAAATAGAAAAGATGAAAGTATGTCCTTCACTTTCCCTTAATTCTAGGAAACAACTTTCCGCGAAATTAACTAATATAGAGTGCTGAAAGAATATTTTTGTCACTAGGAACTTATTTAATGTTTCGATTTAGTGTGCATTTAACGTGACCAAAGCAACACAATTAGAGACGCGGTATGTGGAGGACTCTGGGTTTATGTTTCCCAACTGGGACTTTTTATCAGTGCACCTAATCCTTGGTACGAAAACATTCTGGCGCATTCCGCCCCCAGTCGGAATGCGACCGTCGCGGCAGACAGTAAAATCCACGAAATCGTGCTCATCACCAGAACGCCATATAGTCATTGAGTCTCTGCGACGATTGTATAGGGATACTGTTGAAAGAGGAACGGGAAGAGGATTTAGCCCTCCGTCTGACGCCGGTCCGAAGATAGCTGGCCACTGCGCTTTCTTGAAACTCGCAGTCTCGAGCACTGTGATTTTGCTCTCTCTTATTCATTCGCGCTTTGCCTGCGCTTGGTCTACTTGCCCATAAACAGCGAAAAAAAAAAAATCACTGCTCGTCCGGCTAGCTTACGCGACATTTGAGTTCCAGTGGAACTCGCGGCCGTCTGGAACACGTACTCTATCCTTGCTGTTAGTTCTCTCGCCTCCCCTCCCCTTCTTCTCCTCCTGTCTTTCTCCGGTTTCTTGCTGGAGCCCGTATTCTGTCCCTCGCAGCGATAATAGAGCGCATTTAAGATGATCGAAAGTCTGAAAGCAGGGCACGGTCTCCGCGAAGGGAGAACGTCCCCATTGGCAATGGAAGGAGTGGCGAACAGTACAAAAGAGGAAGATGTGAAAAATTCGAGGCATGAGAAAAAAGTAGGGGGGGGGGGGGGGGGAGGGCAAACGGGGCAATATTGAAGTCGGCGAAGGGGAGCGAAAAATGACTGCCTAATGGCCTCATTCGGACGCATCATCTTCTGGCGCCGCTGTAAAGTGTCGTATATAGAGAAGGCATAATCGGCAACGAGTTCTGGAGGAAAGGCGAAAGAACGAAATTGTGCAAGTGAAAATAGTTGAGAAGAGAAAATGAAACCAGGGTGAAGGGTGGGCCGGCAGGCAGCTGCTCGAAGCTCTCTGTTAACGACTTCTGCAATATGCGCTCGGACTTTTTGGGGGGCGCTCAGCGCTTTCGACTGTTTTGACCGTGGCCTCATCGTCACTGATTGGGTCTCCCAGCGCTGCTATATATATAATATGATAAAGCGTAGCCATGGCAAAACGGAGCGATCCCGCTAAATGCGCAGTTTTTATCGAGTCACATTTTGTCCTCGTGATTATCGCACACCCGCGCTCGGAATGTGTCAGGCGGCATCACGCAGCGCTTCGACTATGTGTTTACGTGCCGCCATGTGACGTTTGAGGAATGTTAACAGTGAACTGCTGGAATGCAATGTTTCGTCAACCTCTGGGTGTCCGGCTCGTGTGCGAGTCACTTTATATACAAGTCGAGGTTTGCTTTTGCTTACTGAAAAGGCAGGGTGTTGTTATTTTTCTGCTTTCTTTTTCACAGTCATCCGCCTCGCTTACGATAATGGTTATACGAATGAATGCAAGCGTGTATCACATTACAACTGATAAGACATATCGGTGTAAGGTTGACTTAAGTCATCTTACAGCCGTTTAATTCGAGAGAACGGCGGTATAGATGGAGCGGAGCGTACTGAACATAATTTCTATATATAAGGGAGCCTGTATACATAGGCACGTGACTCCGCAGTCGCGTGCGTGTATACATGTATAGGCTCTCTAATAATTTCATCTGATTTCTCATTCTCATCTCTGTGTGAAGTTTCAGACGCGCGAGTTGGTAGTGCACCTGATGCTGACCTATACACTCACCCAGCTTCGAAAGGACCCATTTCAACACGTTCTGTAACGTAACGGTGTACTGTAATCAAAGAAGAGCCCACACGACAGCAGGGAAGGCTCGCTCCGACTGTGTGCGAGACTTCATCAAACTTTCATTTCGCCAACGCAGCCGATTCACACGCTCTTTCGTCCAGTCCAGTCGCGTTCTAAGCGTGAGTTTTCCTCCTCTACGTCAGCACATGCCCCGGCGTAGACGCCCTGTTTCAGTGACGTTGCCAAAGTGTTGGAAAAGAAAGAAAGAAAGAAAAAGAAAAAAAAGAAAACGCGCACGCAGAAAGTCTATCCGCGGGGGCGGAAAGTGCCGCTGTGCGGTAGCGTGATGCCGCCGGCCGTTCCGCAGTAGTATGCTATGGTCCCTAGAATACTACTTGTCGCGTTCTGATGCCGTCGGCCCAGCATACGTGACCGATCCGGCGGCCGCGCCTGTCCGTGCCCTTCCCGCAAATGCGCCCGGATATACGTGCCTGAGCGCAAGGCCGCTCGTAATCATATCGGCGGCACTGTTAAAACACACACTTGCGCCAGATTGTGCAGGCCTTGCTATTGCCGCCGGGATCTGAAGGAGGCAGTGAAAAGAACGCGGTAGCCTGTGTGTGGCGACTGCAGCAGCGCACGGCGTTCTCCGACCTCGCAAAGACCTATATTTAACCGCCGTCTTCTCGCCATCGTGCTGTGTGCGCACACTGTGGGCCCACTCACATGCGCACTCGCTGGGCGGTTCGGAAGCCATCTGCGAGCGTCTCGCGTCATCGGTGGCGGCCGTCCGGCTCGATTTCCCTGCTAAGCAGAGGCCGCTTCCGGGTGGTATACATACGGCCGAGCGTGCATATGCGTTCTCTCCGTCTCTGCTCGACAGCGCCTGCGCGCTTTAGTGCGTGCTCTTGTCTGAGAATGCGTAATTTTATGGCGTACAGCTGTCCCTATACCGCACGTGGCGTCGTTCCCGTTCGTTTTCTGTCCGTGCCTCGAAATCTCTCGCGCCTCGGTTTGTTTACTGAAGGTAAGGAAGTGCAGTACTTCTTTCGACGGCGCGGTGCCACGGTGCACGAGATAATTTTAAACGATCAGCGTAGGTGAAAGAAGCGATAATGGCAGCCGTTTTCGCTATCTGTATGATTTGCATCTGCTGTAGGCCGAGCATGGTCTCCCTGAATTGTTCTCCGAAGCTGGGCTGCCGCTGCAAGCTTACGTCCGCTATATGCAGGGCTGACAAAAGGGCTTACTCTGCATTGTCACACTGTCCTTGCGGCAGTTGTTTCTCCAGGCTGCTTGCTGCCGTCACGTACAGCGTGATGGAATACGTTATCGCCCTAAACTCGAAGATCTTGGGGTATACGTACCGCCAGGGGTGTGTAAATATTATCGAATTCACGCTCATTGGCCCGTGTTGCGTTTCTTAGGTTTGGTTTCACTGCAGGACAGAACTGGAAAGAACATACCTATATACCAGCGTTCTGTCGGCGATGCGGCAGTTGTACAGCACAACTAATACTCCTTACATGCCTGGGCGCGCCTAGCCGGCGTGGATATAAAGTGCCTCTGATGGGCTGTGCTTGATTTTTTTTTTTTATAATCTTTGATGCAGGTGACGTGCGTATTAAAAACAATCACTTTTCACGCTTACGCAATGAGTGATTGCTCTGCTTTGTGTAACTGGATAAAATGCGCGCACGTCGCAACGACGGCAAAGCAAGACACGCTGTAATGACTGAAAAAGGCGCTTGTTGCGTTCAATATAATTACTGCCCTCTCTCGCCTGTCTTTACGTGACGCCTCCCTCACGCCGCCTGTACTCGTCCTCGGGTGGGTCGTGCCATTGACATTCGTGTATGGCGCTATCCTGCCCACGGCTTGCCGAAAAGCCGGCAATTGGTCTCTTGTTCCGAGGCCTCCCATGGGCGAGCGCGTCCCTCGGAGCCCGCTTTTGAAAAGCCCAATCTGGCCGCCCTTATCGCGCCCATTCTGCCAAGTTCGAGGCAAGGCATTAATCGGGAGCCGTCTCTATCTCGCTCTGTTTCCGTTAGTCGCGTCCCGGGCACAGGACGAGAGAGAATATTCCTTCAATTGACCCGCGAGACAAAAGAGGAGGGGTGGCATGCTTCCGTCGGCGGCGGCGGCGGCAGCAGCAGCAGCGGCTGATTGGCTTCGAGATGGCCTGGCTTTGATCGTGGCCTGGCTTTGATCGTGGCCCCCTTTCTGGCTCAATCAGCGTGGCCCCCGGCGAAACCCGGGTGCGCCTGCCGGCGTCCAACATGGCTGTCTCGTGGCAGCGACCTCTATTAATAGCCGTCCTGCCGGCTCGGGTTGGCCCCGTGCGTCGCGCGCGTGTCTCGACCGTGAACTTGCGCGCGTCTTTATTTATGGATTCCCCTACCCGGTACAAGAGGGCCCGCCGGTCGCGCTTTTTACGTCTTCCCGTCGGCGGGCCGGGAGCAGCGGCCCCCGACCGCTGTCTGCGAAGCCACACAGCAAAGCGAGCGTCTGGTCCCCTGACGCGTGTACACGCTGCCGGTTCGCGCACGCGTGCTTCGCGAGCACGCTGTCGATTAAGCGCCTCGTCTCTCTCGCCCGTGTAAGACGTCTGGGCAGCGCAACAACGCTTCTCCGTGCGGCACATCCTTTGTACGCCAACGCTGGCGGTGGGAACGAAACGTCTATACGCCGCCGCTCTATATTTGACTCACTTTATAGTCGGTTTGCTAAGGTTGCGTGCGAAGCTATACTTCGTTATCCCAAAACTGCGTGGTCTGCGCGGTCCAAGCAAGGACTTGACTGAAGAACCCATGCATCTATTGCGCTTGATTCGACTTTTCTTATGCAGATTGGGCCTTCCCCTTGTGGCCGCAGCAGTAGCGACGACGCAGTTGTGCGCGACCGCTTTTGAATACTTTGGATTCGCAGCGGCCCTGTATACGACTGGGCGTGTGACATGCCGAACGGCAGTCTTGCTTTGGTTTCGAGTGCGGGCGAACGAAGGGACGTTCGGCGGGGGATCTCCACTTTGTGGCCCGTGATTAGACTTTTTCGCGTCGTGGCGCCCCCTGGTGCCGCGCACTGGTAATTCCTGCTCAGCGTAATACCATTATGCAAACACGGGCAAGCCTGCTTTTAAAGTGGAAGCTAGTTCACGGCAACTGCTAATGAACAGGCTGCTAATGAAGCTTTTCGGCAGCGCACGCGCAAATATAGCCACTGCGGCCTCCTTGGACGGACTTAAACGAAGCTTGTTAGCGGCACCTGCTTCCCCGCTTGGCCTTCGCCGCGCTCGCCGATATGGGCGCAGCGTTTTCTGCATAACTGTTCTACGCTCCAGCGTCGCCACTGAGGCGGGCCAATTTGTCTGAACGAGGCTCCTTCGATTTTCCGCAAGTTGTTCAGGCACTTGTCGATTCAGTCGACCAAGAGGTCTTGGATCCCTGTTGAGGCCTCCACTATCGTTTGGCCGTAGCATAAGTTCGAAATTCTCAGTTAACAGTCTTCGCTTACCAGCCGCCAGTTGCAAATAAGATGCCGATTTCTGACGGCAGGTGAAGTGGCGATAGTCAACGCATTGTAGGCTATTGCAGTACTGAATGTTGAAGACGGCAGACGAGGCTGTTGTCGGCAAATGTTTTAGCCGTATGGTACTCCGAGCTTAGTGACAGCTATTATAGTGCTTCAGAAATATATTGAGCGCAATCGGTAACAGCAGGCTGTGTCTCCTTCCCTACCCTTTCCCTTTTGTCCCCGTGTAGGATAGATTTACGTAATTTCGCTCTCTTTGTTCCCTTTCTATCACCAAAGTTTGGGCATAAAGACGGCAAAAAAAAAAAAAAAAAGCAGTGTTGTAGTTGATTGTCTTTCAAGACAAAAGCAGTTGGAGCATTCTGCCTACAACGAAGACATATAACGGTGTTTTACGGAGCTTCCAGGCGCTGACAATGCTTTAAAGCCTTTTGGCTTTCAGCCATGACTTTGGTCTTGGCCTGCGCACTGCACATATCTGTTCATCGCTATGGCCGTGCCTCATGCATCCACCCCCCCACCCGCCCTTGTTATCGGATGTCTTCGATTGCGATGTCCAACAGACGAAAATACCATTGCTTTAAGATACCATCGTTGCGGGAAAAGACATAGCTGATACTGTGATTTTGTTTTCTCTTTTCGGTTGTCACTTTTAAGCGCGCTTTTTCGGAATGAGCGGAACTCTCTGCTGGTTGCTCAGCGTGCGAGATAATCGAGTTGAAAGTTCGGAGCGTGAAAAAAGCCGACTAACATGATCCGTTATTCACGCTCTTTAGGAAAGACACGCAGCGTTTACTAAAAACGGAGTGTACGTTTTCTTTACCACCATCATCAACATATTTTATGTCCACTGCAGGACGAAGAGCTCTCCCAGCGATCTACAATTAATCCTGCCTTGCGTCAATATGGACTGCATGACATGCCTGCAGATTAAAGCAGAATAAGGCAGGATAACTGTGGGAATCATGTGATTGCGAGAACAGAAAGCGATAATCAACAATGTATCGCATTCATGACATGTGTCAATCAGATCATTCAAAAGTTTGCGGAATATAACCAACCTTTCTATGTGGCCTTCAGTTTCATAAAAAGGCGTTCGATTATGTTGAGATATCATCATTTATGGAAGCATTACGTGGTCAAGGAGTAGAGAACGCACACCCGAATAGCTTATTAACAAATATATGTGTAGATTCCATAGCTACCGTAATTATTTACAAGAAAAGTGGAAAAATGCCGGTTGAGTATAATGTGTCAAACACGGAGACAATATCTCTCCAATCTCATTCATTGTATGCTATAGCTAGAAGTAACCCGCCGCGGTGGCTCAGTTAGCTAAGGCGTTGCGCTGCTGAGCACGAGGTCGCGGGATCGAATACCGGCCACGGCGGCCGCATTTCGATGGAGGTGAAATGCAAAAACGCCCGTGTGCTTGCCTTGTAGAGCACGTTAAAGAACCCCAGGTGGTCAAAATTAATCCTGAGCCCTCCACTACGGCGTGCCTCATAATCAGGACTGGTTTTGGCACGTGAAACCCCAGAAAGAAGAAGTATCCAAGACGTCAGATTGGGAAATATTAGATGAAAGGATCGACGGGGTCTATTTCAACACCCTGCAACTTGCAGATTACATTGATTGTCCTTTTCGTAAATGGTGCAGTTGAATAACAAATGATTGAAGATCACAACCGGCAAAGTCTAAGGGAATATATTTGACAAGTACTATACGTAAAAATCTAAGGCAATGCTTCAGGGAACAAGAGCTGGTATTTTGTAGTGAGCTCCTCGAAGCTGCAGACAGTATACGTTTATCTAGGCCAAGCAGTCACAGGGGACCCGGTTGATGAGAAGTAAATTTAGGACGAACCAAAATAGGTTCGATCGAGCGTCCGGCGAGCGCTCTCAAGTCATGAACGGCAACTTACAGAGATAGCCTTCAATAGAGACGCGTACGCAACCAGTTCATTCTGCTATAGTACTAACGTATGCAGCCCAATCTTGGAGGATCACAAAAGAGGCCCGAGAAGCAGCTGCTGAGCGCGCAGCGAGCGATGAAGCGGAAAATGATGGGCGTAACGTTACGAGACAGAAAAACAGCGGCGTGGATTAGACTAGCAAACGGTTGTGGCCGATTGTCTAGTTGAGATTAAGAGGGGGAATTAGAGTAGGGCAGGCCATGTAACGCCTATAGAGAAGGTAACCGGTGGGCTAGCTATTATATGGACTAACAGAATGGGGTGTCGAGGGAAGAGAAAAACGTCGAGGCTGGCCAGAAAATAGCTAGCTGGTGTGGTGAGATTGAGAAAATTTGCAGGGCATATAATGGAGTCAGCTGACGCAAGCTATGAATAACTTGGAGGCTTTCGTCCTGCAGTAGACATGAGATAGGCTGACGATGATTGCGAAAGCGCAATAATTTTTCACAATCGACCATGTCGGTAATTTTGATCCTCACATCAGCCTTTCGTTCTTCTTTTATTCTTTTCTACAATCATTGTAGGTGAGTATTAGCTAAACCTTAGAATATCCTACAGTTAAAAAAAAAAAAAGTATATTCATTCGATATATCACATACACGTACCAGAAAAGCTGCCGACCGTGTGGTCGCCCTTTCTACGCGTTTCTTCCTTTGTTTTGTCTTAATACTTTTTTGCGCATTTGATTCGTTGTTGCCTATTCTTTGAGTCGTCTACTGTCATCACGGCAGGGAGAAAACATTCCTAACGTCACCTTGCCTGGTTTAGATGTTCCAAAGTCAGTGCTAGCCTGCTGGTACGTGGATTGCCAATCTCGTTCTTCTCCGCACCTATCAGGTTCTCTTCCCCCCCCCCCCCCCCCCCCCTCCGTCAAGGATGTTGCCGTGCGTGACGCAATCCTGAAGGCTCATTCACACTAGGCCAACATGAGACCGATTTTCGTCTGCCGACTGCTGGCGAGAGCAGTTTACAGGACGGAAAACGCTGTGGCCAACGGTTTGAAGGAAGGAAAACGCTGTCACCAACAGTCGGCAGACCAAAATCGGTGTCGTGTCGGCCTAGTTTGAATGAGCCTCTACGACTTTAAACCTCTCCTGAAGATGAAAGACAACGCTGAATTGGAGGTCCGCAGAAAGCCCAATTTGAACAATAACTAATCCCTAATTACTTCCTTCCTTCTTGTTTTCGACGCAGCCTCATTGGTGCTTTTGAAAAATCAACGAAGGTTTTCTTATCGAAAGCCGGGAGAGCGGTTGCCATAACCGTTGCTTCACAAACGCCGACGGAACTGTGAAAAAAAAAAAAAAAAAAAAAAGGACAGGGAATCTGATTGCTCGACAGGGGCAGCGCTGTTTCACTCATTGTGTTTGTTTATTGTCCCGCGGTTCTTCGCGATTGGTCCGGCGATTGAAACGCGCACGAATTGCTAGGTGGCGACTTTTCGTCGGTGAGATCGTGCCGGACTGAGCCTTTGTCTGTTTTCGGTTTTCAGGATATATATATATATATATATATATATATATATATATATATATATATATATAATTGTTAAAGGCATACGCGCGAAATATCGAATCGTGATACCATAACCAACTGAATATCAGTTATATAACTGACCAAGTGGAGCGATAATTTTTTTTCTTTCTGGGTGTTATGACTCGGAATTGGAGGACAAGGCAGCTAGAGCAGTAGCACATATTCATCTGCGTAGCTTTTACAAGCACTGATGGAAAAAAAAAAGGGAGCTTGTGTTGTCATCGTTCTCTCTTTTCTTTGAACGCGCCCCCCTCTCTTGTAGGTCGCGCGAACGATGACGCATAGTGGACGCGGGGGCCGCAAACAGTTGCTATGCAACTTGCGAGCCCAGCTTCCGCGGCGGCCATCTGCATGAGAAACGGATATTTGGCGGCCGTGACTCAGCCCGGGGAGGTTCCGCGTTTGTTTCGTCCTACCGGGAGGACCATGCGCTCGGCACTTTTCTTGTTCGGAGGCTGCGTCCTCTCCCGCCTCCTTTCCGGCCGAGCTTCCACGTGCGGCCGTGTGTGCGGAAGGCCCATTGAATTCCGGACAGGTGGGAGAGACCTCTGCTGACCTTGGCGGGCTATCAAGGACGCGCCGTGGTTGCGCAACGTGTTGCGCGGTCACGGTGAAAGCGCGGAAGGGGGCGGGCAGTGACGATTTCCCTTTTCTGGGCCCTCTATAATGACGTGTCAGGAATCTCTTCTCGCTTCTCAACCCTCTCTCTAATCTTTTCTATTTCTTTTTTCATTTTTTTTTCACGTTTCCTACTGATCTTTCAAACAAACGCCTTCTATCCTGCTCGGTATGGGTCGGTTCTTTCCGGCGGAGCCCTTTGGTCTCTCAAAAAGGACCTCGAGGGGGGAAGAAGAAAGCGGGGCGAATCGGCGGGGCAAAGATTGCGCGTGAATCGAACGGTGGAGTCGGCGACAGTGCGCCCTGCAGAATCAGAAGCGCGGATGATTGCTTGCGATTTCTTTCTGGAGGGGAAGGGTGATTTTTCTTTATTTTTTTGTATCGCCAAGATTGCGTCGCTTCTTTGCTGCTCGAGTCATCGACCGTTGCCAAAATGACGCCGTGGGCCGCCGTCTGAGAATCCAGCAAGTTGGTACACAATCTTCGCCTGCAGTTCTTCCGCCGCCGCTTCGATTTCCTCCGCTGTTTTCCTTTCGCGTTTGCTCTCGAGCTCTGGCGTTTTCTTTCTTTTTCGGCGAAAAAGCTGCGAGATCTACGTCCCTCACATTGCTCGGGGGGCGAATCCTTGCGAGTGCAATTTGAGTTCATAGACTATAACGCGCGGCTCACCGCTGGCTGCCGAGAGCAAGCCGTGTGGCTTACTCGTTCGGCCTGAATCTTTGCCTTCGCGCTCTTTTTCAGCTATGGATACGATCTCGATGAAGATAAAAACTTCTCAAAAAAAAAAAAAAGAAGAAAACACCGCATATCCACGGGATGAATGATTATGAGTGGGCGAAGCTCCGGAGGGAATCATCGGTAAACCGTGAATCTTCCGTGTAATTCGCCCAGTCTCGCCGCACTAAATCGAACGATTGACTTCCACCAATGACACGCGCCATATGTGACGTCATTCCTATTTTATAACAGCGCCCTTCATTATAATTGCACCATCTCCCGCTTAAGGGGACGCTAGCACAAACGCGTTAGAAACGTGCAGTACTCTCTAGTAAGGGGGAGAGGCCACAGCGTCTTACACCAGCTTCTTACACGGGCCGTAACGCGCTAGCACAAACGCGTTAGAAACGCGCAGTCTTTCGTTAATGTTGGGTATTTATTGTCATCGTGGTGCGTGTGTCCATGGGCGCTTCGTGGCGTAGTGGTTAGCGCCACGCGTTCGGAAGCGAGGGGTACCTGGTTCG
Organism: Dermacentor silvarum; assembly: GCF_013339745.2. Taxonomy (NCBI): domain Eukaryota; kingdom Metazoa; phylum Arthropoda; class Arachnida; order Ixodida; family Ixodidae; genus Dermacentor; species Dermacentor silvarum. Next base: position 50,114,639 of record NC_051154.1, on the reverse strand, counting down.
ATTCCGCGCTACGGACACAACTTTCGGAAAGTAGACGTGGCTACCTACTACGACGACTACTACTACTACATACTACAGAGGAGGGACAGACCCACACCCTAAGGAGCTTCGCCCCCTAAAAAATGAAAATAATAATATTGCTTTCACAATGTTCCGTCGTTCACTCTTCCTCGTTGTCCCAACTGATCTATTTGCTACCGGCTGGAATACATGTTATATAGTGCTTCTCGTCGGCATGCCCATCGTGAACCGCCACGGTGTCTCAGTGGCTATGTTGTTCTGCTGCTGAATACGAGATCAACGGTTCGGTTCCCCGACCGCGGCGGCCGCGTTCCGCGCAGTGCGAAAAACGCTCGTTTATTTAGATTTAAGTGCGCCCTTAAGGAAATGCTGGTGATTGAAGTCAATCCGCAGCCCATCACCGCGGCATCCCACGTGGCCCGTGCGTTACGTTGGGACGTTATGTCGCCCTAAATTTAAACCGAATGCATTGTTACGATTAGGGAAGGTTGCGACATGTTTTCCCACCACGTTGCGTTTCGCATAATTTGCGCATCCTGATGTGATAACTTTCTGGTTGGTAATCAACCCGAGGTGCTCTAAATTATTCTTCTGAGTTATATCTTCCGAGTAACGCCTGGGACCGCTTGTGTCGAGCCGCGTGGACGCGTAATCATGCAGCTATTTTCATATTTCGCTCGTTTTCTTTATAACGCGGAAAAAATGATTACGTGAGACACAGCACACTGAAAACAACTGAATCGGGTTTTATAGAAGTCAATTATTACTTTTCTATCAAAATTCGCGCCCTCAACGCAGCAATAAAAAAAGTAGGTAAATAATCTCATCTAATTATCGATAGTACCAAATCTACGAGAAAAAATTCCTCCTGGTGCGGTACGTCACTGGTGACAGAATACCATTGGTAGCGTCCTCGTATATTCTATATTTCATTTTTAAGAGCTTGGCTATATAACGTTAGCTGGGACACCCTGTATATGTTCAGTACAGCTATAGTGGATGTATATGTATAACCTTTCTTGAAGCCTACACATTAGTTCGCGTCATGTCAAGCAGGCTTCCTTTTAGACGTCGCCCGCATACAACCGGGATCGCATGCTGCTGGACCAGGACACATTGTTTTCCAAGTCGCAAGTGGCTGCTCTGCCATCCGAGCTGAATTATTTTGCCAACGTTTGTGAACATTTGGCTCGGCTGCGCGCATTTCGCTGACCAATGGGATGAACATTCCGGCAAGGGTCCCGCTTTGAAAATGGACCCGCGTGCGCGCTTCTAAGGCGGCCTCCAGCGCGTGATAGAGCGCAGCCCATCTCTAAGGGATCTGGCTCCTTTGTTCTTCTTTTTCTCTGCTGTGTGTTTTTTTTTTTCTTACTTTTTTCAAAGTGCTTGAAGCGCGTGCGCTCGCGCACCGCCAAATAAACCCGAGTACAGCAGCTCGAAAGCGCAAGAGCCGGGGCGCGCTGAACTCGTAGCACATAAAGGGCCCGTCCGGTTCTTCTCTCGATATTGCCAAGCATCTCTTCCCGCCGCGGGGAGTGCTGTCATTTCAAGATGGCGGGCTATCCCGATGCTTCTCCGCGTGTTCTGCTGTCTGCCGCAGCGTTTTTTCTTCTTCTTCCATCGTGCTCGATTTGCCTTTTGTTTCCTTTCTCGGGCTGTGACTAGGGTTCCGCGATTGCGTCGGCGTCTCCTGGCATCGCCAGCACTCGTATATGCTTCGAGACGTCTCTGCCGTTTGCACTCGAGCCGACTGTGTTGGCGGGCCGGAGGAGGTGCTTTCCACGATCCTTTTCCTTTCTCTCCTGCATCCAAGGCTTTATTTGTCGTTATTTTTCTTTCGTCCCCTTCTCGGGTGCTCCTTCAAAATGTACTCGAGGAAAGAAGTGTAAACAAATTTTATATGTCACCATTTGCGCCTGCGACGGTGAGGGGGTGTGAAGGCTGCGAACGCATAATCGTGACCGGGTCTACGTTGCATCGCCGTCTTTGCTTTTGTTTGCGCGCGTTCTTGCTGCTCCGACCTCTCTTTCTCCTCCGTCAGTGCGCCTCCGTCCGCGTGTTGCTGCCGTTCTCGATAACGGGCGCGCCCCCCTGCCTGCGTGTCTGCGCTGGCCCTATCGTGAGACCCTTTTGAAAGCGTCCCCAGACGCTCTCCCAACTCCCGAGCGCTGCTCTCTGTTTACTCCTGCCGCCTGTGTCGTGCTTCGCTTATTTTTTTTTTTTTCTTACATCACTCGGGCGCTTGCTGGTAGGCGATAAGAAAGATATAGGCGCGCGTAAGAACCTTCACTGTTTCACGACCTCGAGATTCTTGTTTTCATTACTTTCTGGCCTGGAAGGAGCGGGATGCTTCGGGAAAGGGGGCCGCTAAATGGGCATGGCTGCGTCGCCCCTCCAGCCCCCCCCCCCCTCCCGCTTCTGTCCTTAGTTCCTCTCTTCACGTCCATTTTTCTCAGCACAAACTCCGTTGTCCGGCTTTTTCATTTGTTGGGCCAGTCACTTTACGTAAGCGGCCTTCGAGGTTGCCTCGGCGCAGTTGTGGTTCGGGGGAGTCATGCTTTTCTTGAGGGCCGGAGGAACGCTATTGAAGATGGGAAAGGAATGCAGACGACTCCGTTGTGATGCAAATATTTTCGCTTTCACGTCAACCGGTGCAAAAGAGCTGAGAGGCGGGGGAACGCTGAAAAAAAAAAAAAAAAAAAAAAAAAAGCAAGCTCGCGTCGCCGCTTCCCTTCTGTGCGGCCCCGCCAAATAGAGGGTGGGTGATCGTCCGAGAAGAGGAAATAAGGACGTCTTTCGCGTCGACCAAGAAGAGAATGTCGGAAGCGGCCTCTCGTTCCTTGTGACAATGTTCGATAGGTGCTGCACAAGCGAAGCCTCAGATGCGAGCGAGGGAGGGGACGCTTTCGAACTGAATGTAGCGCCTATATATGCACGCACACACACGTCCAGGTTCCCAAGCGCGCAACGCAACTGCTCGGTCGAGCTCTGTTCGTTGTAGGCATCACGGCTTTGCTTGCTGTTTGCTTTCGTCCTTTTTTTTTGCGACAGTGCTTTTGTGTTCTTGTTTTTCTCATCTGCCGTTCGTTGGAAGAAAACAACGCTGTAATAGACAGACATGTTGCGTGACACTGAGCCATTGGTTTCAGCCCCGGGCCGCATACTTAAAGGCACCTGCATGATATTGATCCCGATAGGAAACCCAACGGCTACGCGTACCTAGTCAAAAGTTTGCTGTGCATTGTTCGCCTTGGCGACTTAATTATCGAGTGCGTGTTTTGACTTTGCCCTGCCTACGATCAAGTGGCGGTCACAGGCTTCTTATTTCATTTTTTCGACTTGTTTCGTATTTCTTCCTTTTTTTTCCCCCGACCAATCGGTGGTCAACCGCTCTAGGCGTGCTCTATTCTGCACCCATGGACTAGAACATACAGGGTGTTCATCTTTAAAGTTTTACGGATTGTTTTAAAATAGCCCGTGGCAGGTAGCATGATTCTTATCGTTGTGTTGGGTTATTCGAAGAGGCGGACATTAGTAGCACGAGAAATCGAAACAAATATTCAACTAATTAGCAAAAATTGACTAATGAACTTCTTAGTTAGTTACATGACGACACATATTGCAATTTACGAATTGTAGCCGGTGAGTTTGCAAGACACATCCACTTGAAATGATTTTCCAGGATGACATCAGCTTCGAGATATTGTTTTCCAACGTGTGGGACGAAATACATGGACGTTCCAGTTACTTTTGTGCTTCAACGTATAAAAGAGCATTTTGGTAAAAGAGTAAGTGGAGCAACAGTGCATTTTTACGGCGAGTTTGATGGCGCATATCTCCACACTGGTGTCATTCTGGAAATTCATTCCAAGTGGATGCATCGCCTGACAAGCTGACCGGCTCCAATTCGTAAATTGCAATATGTGTCGTAAAGTAATTAACTAAGAAGTTCATAAGTCAATTTTTGTTAATTAGTTGAATATGTGTTTCGATTTCTCGTGCTACTAATGTCCGCCTCTTGGAATAAGCCAGCTCAACGAAAAGAATTATGCTACCTGCCACAGGCGTTTTTTTTTTTTTTTTTTTTCATAATTCCGTACGTAAAGCTTAATGTTGAACACCCGGTATATACGATATGGTGTACAACTGCTAGGCAAGCAACGAGGGCCATGTAAGACCATTTGCATGACACAGGACTGAAGAGAGGCGGGGGGGGGGGGGGGGGGTTATGATCTTTATTTCTGTTGGCCCCATCACCCTTCATCAAAATTTCTGCCGCTTTTCCCAGTGAACAGTAGCAGGCAAGATGTGTGCGTTTATGATAATGGTTTCATACAAACGCTTTCTTTCTTTTCTTCTTTGGCACCGAAGGAACTGCCTCAAGCGTGTGTTGTGCATTCCTAACCGCCGACATGGGCGAACGCTGACCATCACTGAAGTTGTTTCTTTTGCCTCCGTGGCGCAAGTACGTCGGGAAGCCGATAGTTTCAATGTTTGCGTCACCAGAAATTCCTGACCCGACACCGTCGGCTGAGCCGTCCCGCTTTTTCTCGGTGCTCTCGCCCTCCTCCGCACGTGGTGCAAACGCGAGCTGAAACGGGGCCTTGTCGTTGCGTCGTAGTATATATAGCGTAGTTATGCCTTCCTTCGCCTGACATCGCCGCCCGGGCAAGGAAGGTCGCGCTGTGCCGCAACACGCCTTATAAGGAACGGCGCATCGCGTAATTACGCGCTCGGGCATTGCAGTTTGCGCTGCGGGGACGACCCAAGCGGATGGCGCCAATTTCATACTGCGCGCGCGTGTGTATCTATATGCCCGCATGTTTCCGACCCCCTTCGTGGGCCCTTTCGAACTCTCGACGTTTTGGTGTTTTCGTGCCCGTCCAGAGGCGCCCTGCTTCCGGTCTGTGGCGAGGCAGCTGTTGCTGCTCTCTTTGCGCCATCGCTGCGGCGAGCTTACGGAAGCTCCTTAAGCGAATTAAAACCCATTTCCCGATTGCCCTTAATCTTTCAAATGACACGACGGAGCCCTCGACTCCCTCTTCCGCGTCAGGGCTTGCCTGCAATGAGCTGTCTTCGCCAAGTGCGATGCCAGCTCCCAAGAGGAGCCCCCCCCCCCCCTTGCCAGGCCTTCGAACATTTTGATGACACGCTTTTTTTTTTTTTTTCGTTCTTCCGCCTTAATGCGGCACCTTTCTCTCTCTCTCTCTTTTTTTTCTGCATCATCCAGCATCTGCTAGTACGACGACGCCGAACATTGTACTGCGCTTGATTCCGATCGCGCTTTCCAACGTCTGAGTCATCTTGACGTGACGCATTTTTCGCATATAATGACAACTGTCCTAGGCTCCTTTAGTGTGGACGTTACCTAGCGAGGTCCTTTAAACAGCTTTGAGTGTGTGTTCGTATCCGTTATGGGTCACCTCATTTCCCAGCTCTCACATATATTGCAGTATATTATGTATGATTTTGGCCACACTGTTGTCTCCAGTTAAGAAAAAAGTCAGCATTTTTCATAACCAAAATGCCACTTTTGTAAGGCAGTGTACATTTCGTCTGCTATACAATTTTCCATCTACCTCTCTCCCCATCAGTAGGAACTCCGCATGCCGTCCAGAGACTGCCGTGGAGTACGTAAAAATGAATTAATTCAACAAATAATCAAATGAGTAATTGTAATTCAGGGCCGAGGCTCTGGTATGTTCTACGACGTACTCGAGTCTCTCTCTCTCTATTTTTTTTTTTATTGCGTTGGAAAATTCTCTTTTATGTTCTGACGAACCAAGCATCACGGATGGCACTTTGCGTGAGCGCTGTCGCCCTGGCTAACGCGCCCAGACGTTTTTGATGCATTGTGTCTCACACGCCACACACAATTCTAAATGCAAGGCAGACACTGACTAGAAATATACCGAACGCGAAAACTGGGAGGTGGCTAACCGCTTTACTATGCGTAAAGGACGGAAGGAACGAAAGTATACGACTACATGTGTGTAGCGTGAATGTGAGCTTAAAACGGAGAAGAAGAAAGAGAGACACACAGAGAGAGAGAGAAAGGCAGTACTATTTGCTTCCTGCATCCTAATGCCATTTTCAACAAATTGGGGAAAGTTCAGCCGTCTTTTCTGATGCCATGTCTCTTCGGTTTTCTGTTCGGAACGAAAAAAGGCTGTTCTCTCTCTGTCTCGATTCATTTGGGAATCCCTCTTGGTATGGTATACTGGCGGTAGCTCCTTTCCGGGTCCCGTCTGCAGAACAGCGAGCTTTTAAAACGTCCCGGCCTTCGGCTGTACAAGTTCGCCTTCGAGTCACTGGGCGGCGAAAGCACGCGCGAGGCGCCTTGGAAGTAGTGCAGTGTAGTGGTATTCGCACGCGCGGCCCTCGGAACGAGAGAAGGGAGGCACGGAGGGCGAGCGCGTTAATTTATGCACCCGGCCCTGTGTCTGCCGTCGCTGCGCCTGGCTCGTTGCGGCCGCTCTTGCATGTAAAGCGGCAGTGGCATCCGCCGCCTTTGGCGCCCCCCCGACGCTTCTGTATAGCTCGCCGCTTTCCAACTCGAGCGCAGAGTTAATTTAGACGGGCACGGCGCATCGGCTCGCCCGAGGAACACGGCGGCGTCGATATGCGGATGCATCGGCTCGGATAGAAGCGGGACCGACGTGACGGTTGCGGTGCGTTTCAGAAAAGTGCGTGCTGGTCATTGCTGTTATACCCGCTTACAAGGGGCGTCTGTTTGATACTGGAGCAGGGTTTGGGTACGGGCTAGTTGGTATTCCATTTGTATACTGGAGAATCGCCACCTTCTGGGCACGAGGTCGTGGGTTCGATTCCTAGTCGCGGCGACCACATTCCGTTGTGGGGCGAAGCGGGAAAAAAAAACGTTGGTGTATTACTTAGATTTGTACGAACATTATATAGATAAACCGGGATGGCGAATGTTAACGCGGAGCCCTCCGCTATATACAGTCCTTGCAGCTTTGGGTCGGTAAGCCCCCCATCAGTTATGACGAATTTCTTGTCTGCGGGGGGAAGTTCCAGCATGTGCGTAAAAAATTAGTCACGCGATATTTGTGAGGCCACCCAGATTTCATCGCTGGTCGGAGCAAGTGAGCGTAAGCTGTAAACGAGCGCAAGCACTATACAAACACTGTTGGAACTTTTCTTGCTTTGTGAAATTATGTGATTGCTGACATTTCACGAACATTAGTGGAACCAGTCAAGAATGAATTAAATTCTGGGGTTTTACGTGCCAAAACCAGGATATGATTATGAGGCACGCCGTAGTGGGGGACTCCGGATTAATTGCGAACACTTGGGGTTCTGTAACGTGCACCCAATGCACGGTACGCGGGTGTTTTTGCACTTCGCCCCCATCGCAATGCGGCCGCCGCGGCCGGGATTTGATTCCGCGCCCTCGCGGGCTTAGCAGCGCAACACCATATAGCCACTATATACGCGACCACGGCGGGTAGTGGAACCCGCCGATGGTCGAAGCAATTTTAAATTTGATCTCTGTAGTGGCCGTCTATGCTCAGCGCATTTTCCTTTCCTTTCACTTAACTACTTTGGCACGTGTTTTCTCGAAAAATATATGTGCTCTTTCTGCCCATCAAATTTACGGTATGAATGATGGCGTACGTAGCTGCGGCGTCCCGTATTGAAACCACAAATATTTTCCTTTCTGTTTCTTTTAATTTTCTAAGAAGCTTCTTGCGCCGCTCGTATACGATGTGCATGCATATAGTGTACCACTGCCTGCAGTGGCGCGCGGCCGCAAGGCTGTGTTATATATTTTACTACCGTCTCCTTCGCCATCGTGGGCGTTCTCTCACCTGCTTTTAGCGTTTTAAGGGGCGCGTGGATGACCACAGATTTCCACCTGGCTGCTGTGCGCAATTATATACACCCAACCAGCTGCTCGCGCTGTACGCTATACACGTCGTGCGGAAACACGAGGGTCGTCGGTTTTGTTCTTTGATCGACCGGAAGAGGCCTGCGTCCCGCGAAGCTGCCTGTCCGTTTTGGCAATGAAAATTTGAGAAGCCCGCTGCCTCAGTGCCGCTTGAGATCACGTTAGGAATGCAAAATCGGAGCTTGTCTTTATCCTTCTTTCATTCTTTTTTCCTTCCTGGCGCTAACATGAAACCGCTCTCGATTTTGTTTTGAAGGTGTTCCTCCTTCCGCGGTCTTTTTCTTTCTTTCTTTTTCTTCTTTTCGTTTCCGTCCCATCTCAAGGTCCCCGCAGCGCTGATTTCAGGCAGTGTAAAGTGAATACGCCAGTGTATGGGCGATGCCTGCGGTCGGGTTGGCTCATCTCTCCCCGTCTCGACGTGCTTTGTTTTGTACGTTTGGCTCTGCGCAGCGCACGTGCATGCTATATAGCAGTATATATGCGTCCCCCCTCCTCCCTCGCCCTCCTCTTGCTGCATATGGTGCCAAATCCCATGAATGATTCATGTCTTCGCGATTGGGTAGATTGCGCGCCTTGCCGCTGGAAGGGCGAAGGCAACGGTGGGCAGACCTCGCGCGAGCCGCTGCTGGCCGCCGCACGTCTTGTCATACAGCTTGCATATACGGCGCGCGCATATACGCAGTGCCGGTCGTATATCGCTGTCGACGGATCCTTTTCTTCTTTTTGCACTTTTACTCTTGAACGAGTAGGGGGCTTTGGCGGCGCTTTGTTCCATTTCAGAGAGTTTACGTTGCTTACCCGCGCGGGAATCATAATAATAGACGCGCCGAGGGCAGGCGCTGATCTCGAGGGCTGGGTATTCACATCGGGGGTGATCTGCGCACTATCGCGGGGGAGAGATTGTTCAATCAGCTTTCTAAAAAAAAAAAAAAAATTGTGCTGCACCGCTTATACAAGGGGCATTCCTTAATGATCGAAGTTTTGCACTTACCGATATTTTCACGGCGAACGCGTTTAACAACGGTCGAGATGCAAACAGGTTTCTGTTTCGTGTTGCGGACAACGCCGAGCGGCTAACAATACAGCACAGATCACTGTGACGTTGGTGAAAGCGTGGTGCCGCTAAGAGTTTTGTAAGCATTCCCAGAATGCAGGGTGTCGCTTTTGAAACGCAGCGCTCAGCATCGAAACCAAGGAGAAATAAAACACAATTCTGGCGTTTTTACGTGCCAAAACCGCGATATGATTATGAAGCGCGCCGTGTAGTGGGAGACTCCGGATTAATTTTGAACCACCTGGGCTTCTCCTGTTTGTTGGGCATGTCGTTACTCTTAACTTGGATAACATTCTTTAGTTAGCGCATTGCGTTGTCAACGTCTCCCTTGCTGTCTTTGTCCGCTGGCGCTAAAAATGTCACCTCGGGTTATTTAACGTGCACCCAATGCACGGTACACGGGCGTTTTTGCATTTCGCCCCCATCGAACTGCGGCCGCCGCGGCCGGGCTTAGCAGCGCGCGACGCCAAAGCCACTATATATACACCACCACGACGGGTCAACGAAGACATGAAACTATACGGATCATAGTAGGAATTTCAGGCTTATGTATATCTGGCTATTGAACAGCTGTCTCAGGGAAAGTGTGACTGCATAAGTCGCATTCGCAATACGAGACTTTCGATGACACGCGAGCCACACCAGTGTCAAGACCGATTGGCCCCACAAACATTTTTGCCGCTCTTGGTTGTGAAGTTGGAGGATGTGTACATATCCGGATAGCCTTAAGAGCCTTTCCTTTTTGTATGCTTTCGTTCGTTTTGGAAGTTAGCCAATGGATGGTTTTCGTGCTTACGCTTTATGCCGGTGGTCTTTACGTGCGTATACAGACACGAGTATACGATGGGCCATTTGTCGTGTCCAGCGCTGGCTCTCTCGTGTAGCGCATATATTCGCGCTGGGAAGAATACGAGGACGCTGCCAGCGCACGGTCATGTGAAAGCTAAAGAGGGCTTGCCGGTCGCGTCCCTTCGTTTATTTATTTATTTATTTGTTTATTTAGGAACTCACAAGCCGGACCGAATATTGCGGAAATCTAAGGAGCGGCCCTCACGGCCGCGTGAATCACGCTGCCGCGGGCCTCCGTCGTGACTCGGAGCCACGCGAACACGTGCTTGGTGCCCGGGCACGGAAACCGTCCGTCCGCCAGGCAGTCGGATATGGCGTTCCCGGGCGCCGCGATGAAGATTCGTGCTCGGGGCTTTCCCTGAGGTGTCGTCATCCTTCTTTATTTCCGCGCCCTGCCGTCAGCGGCAGCTGGGTGGGAAAACCCGCGCCCCAGCGTGCTCACCCGACCCCGGGCCCGCGGCGGCGTGACTCAGAGTTTGGTCTGTTCTCGGCGCGGCCTATTCTCCCAGTCGTTGGCGCTGGTGACCGTTATACCCGCGCCCTCGACGGGCCTGAAAGGCCGCCCGCTGCTTCTTTCCGTTGCGTACACATTTACTTTATTGATGCCCTCGCACCTGTGCGCGGGCACGTAATGGCACATCGGCAGCGCCTCCCACGCTCTAGCTCTTCTTCCGGGTCTCGTCGAAAAGGTCGACCCCCACGCGCACTGTCCTTTCGTTACCCGCGCTTGTCGTTGAAGCCGGCTCTATATTTTGTATATGCGCTTATATATATATACGCACGAGCTACCGATTGACCGGACTGGTGTGCGTATAATGATGCTTCGGCAATCGCTGTATCGCCGCCGCTCGGACGCAGTTGTCAGTCAGATAAAGGGCAGTACATATAACTTCTCCATTCTGGTATGAGATTTTGGCTCGGCTGTATATGGCGGCCGGCCCGCATAGCGATCCGCGATACGAATCACCGTCATAGGCATGCCGAGCGCGCACACGCGTGTAAACACAGGCTGGACAAACGCGCGAGTTGCATGGCGGGTTGGTGCGTGCAGCTGTGCCTATACCATATTAGGCTAATGTTTTCGAGACAAAATGAAAACATTTTTTTTTTTTTTTTGCGAGGGCGTTCGTGCAGTATAACGCATGTGAAGTGCGAAGGGCGCGCTAATCTTTCCTACAAAGCATGCACTAAAGGTGAATTCTTTGAAGCATACGCGTACACGTCGGCTTTTTTATGCCCAGCTACATGTGACATTTCTCAGAACAGTCGACTATGGCAATCTTCTTGCTTTTCCAGTGGTTACTTTTTTTTTTTGTTTTTACTGTTAAAGACCTGTATATACCAACTATCGTTTTGGAAAAGCACTCTCAATAAAAAATTGTGATGTTGTTTCATACCATAATGGCACAGGCGCGATTACTTTCTTAACGCTATAGTTGAGTGTCATTGCTGTGTGCATGACGCGCGTTGAATTTCGTCTATATATATAAGTCGTCGCTCCCCTGACAGTGGTAGGCAGCGAATTTGAATCTGCATTACTCTTAGCGCTAACACATTGCTATATACGATGGGGAGGACGACGACGTCAAGGTATAATTCAAGGACGGAAATGTGCTTGCGCGTTTGATAACCTTTTTAGAGCCATAGCCGCTTCGTTTGGCTCCATACGCATATAGTTTCTCCAATATCAGCGCGCATCATTTTTAGTTTAGCTCGTCACTGATTCGCCGTCGCGAGCTCGAGCGCGAGATATTCCGGCGCTGCTTCAACGTGACAAGGCTCGCGCTGTCTGCTAATATCCGTTGCTGTCGCTTGCCGCCCGACAGGCTGATAAGGCTAGCTCGTAATCCTGCGACCGCACCACGCGAGCTGAGCCTTGCGGCCACAGACTTTATGACAAAAGTTTTACACGCCATGGCGTGCCTCCGTGGCTCCAAGTTTTACGGCGGCTGCATTTCCCGCGCGTTACGTTCCGGCCATCGACGTCGCGTCACCGCGTAGCGCTGCAGGTTTCCAACGCACCGGGATTCGTTGATGATCGCTGTGAATTCAAAAATGCACACATAAGTAAGCTGCTTCACGGCAAAGTTCCGTTCAATTTAGGCATTCGCGTCTGCTTCCCTATCTCTGCATGAAAACTGTAATTATTATTGTTACAGGCACGCCAGTGGTAATGACGTGTGTCTTGGCGATATGGCGCATGCAAAACTGCGCGTGTTGTTTACGTTCGAAGTAAATGTCAAGTGATATTGGTACCAGTTAGTATTCTCGCCATATTGAAAAATTGGAGCAAAGTTTTGTGGCTGCGTGTGAGCCTGCATGCGTCTTTTCCATGCAACGCGTTGTCTGAATCATTCGCGTTTTCGCATATTTTTTCCTCATTCTCCTCTCTCTCTCTCTCCCTCTTTTATGCTTCTTTAGCCTCTCCACTGTGGCGATGGTATTGAATGTAGTTGTAGCGAACTCACTTGACGTGCCGCTTTTGGCCGTAAATGGTGATTGCTATTTTGTTCTCTTAGGGTAAATTTATGAGCAATATTTCCGACACGGAGGAAAAGATAACTCGTTGCTGTTAGGAGGAAGCAATGGTTTGTTTTAAAATCTTCTTCAAGTTGTGTCCACCAATCACGTCCGCGGCTGCTGTCTGCTGCAGACACCGATAGCCGTTTGCATATAGTGCGTGCGATATGTGCATACTTAGCAGCGATAAGACACGTCTTTACACTTTGACCCACAGAGGATCGGAGTCGGTGCTCTGTTTTGCCGAGTGGCAAAGATTAGAGAGGTGACAACGCTCGAACGCTATCGTCCGCTCCGTGCAAACTCCCCCACTCAAAAATGTTCGACGGCGGTATGCATTCCGTTTGACGTGGCTCGTGATACGTGGTGATCTAGGGCAGCGACTTCGCTCGCGGCTTGTCCTTTGCGATCCCCCACCCCGTGAAAGGCGATTACGCAATTGAAGATTACGTTCCTCTGGTAGCCGATGAGCAACTGTGAATGTCTCTTAAAGGAACACTGAATAGAAACACTAAAACCAGTTTGGACTGTTAAGTATACTCCTTCAAAACTCTATCTTCGTTAATTTCGTTGTAAGACGTTGATCAGCAGAAAAGAGAAAGAAGGCCAAACTTCAATTTCTCTAATTTCGCGTCGAAAATCTGCAGCGCCGGTACGTAAGTGTGACCCAGATTTCTATATGCTTTTCTTATATTCGGACCCTTGCGGCGCAGCGAAAGTTCTCGAAAGCTGTTACATTCAGTCTTTGACTCCGTTATAATACAATGTAGTCCGTCTTAAACCGATAATAAAAAAAATTAACTAGGCCCCAGCAGACGTCGTCAAAATTTATGACATGACGGCGTGCAAGCACGGCAACTTCAAGGCGGCGCCCGTCTTTCCTTTTTGCGTTTTCTCTGGCGCTGCAGCCCCTCCCCCTCCCCCACATCTCTCTCTCTCTCTCTCTGTTTTTTTCTTGTATCGTAGAAGGGCAATTGCTAATACACTCCAACTTATTTTTCTCTTTACTGTCCCTTCAAGGGCAAACGTATACAGTGTATGCGTCAAGATGACGCTGTCCCCTTCGACCTCGTCTATTTCTGAAGTGCATGTGGTTATCTGCACTCAACGTCGCTCAGATTTCCTTGCATGTGCTTATAGCTGTGCCTAGGCCGTTTTCATTTGAGATGGTGGCCGAGCGTGCCTGGTGTGCATTCTTCATCTTGATATATATATATATATATATATATATATATATATATATATATATATATATATACGAATATGGGCGAGGTTTTTCGTTAGTAAGAAATATGTGCCACTGCTCAGGCGTGTTTTCTACTAATATTTCTCACTGTCGCAGTTTACCCGTGCTTGTTCTTACGAATAGCTCTGTAGTGTGCGAACAGTTTTGTAAACAGCGATATAAGGTCTCCTCATCTCAAATCTGATTGGGCGAGGCAACATGTATACGGAGCATTGCAGAGAAGATGCGCTGCTTCAGCCAGAAGAACTCGGAGGGCATTTTTGCGTGCATGCATGCACACATGCACTGTGGTATCTGCGGGTGTCTGTCCTAATCCCACGGGGCCATTTCTTAGAGCCACTAAGTAAAGAAAAACTTAGAAAATAATGTGGGTGTGTCAGTGACTCGCCGGTACCAATTAGAATCAGAAAAAAAAAAAAGGGGGGGGGGGGGCACATTGCGGAGCTGTTCGTAAAAACTGCATTGCTTGTGTAACCTGCGTAATTAAACCATGCACCCCTTTTAGTTTTTCTGCCCCGAACATCTGTGCTGCTTTTATATGCACCTTCGCCTTGACCTTCGCTTCCCCGGGCCCATTCGCAGCCCCCAACCCCCTGTTCTTCTAGTCTGTCAAATGTGCGTCTACATGTATACATATGTCCACATATCCTTGGATATAACGACACGCTAGAATTCCAGCCGAATGGCGACGGACACGTTGGCCACCGCAAGTCTTATTCATCGGAAAGCAGCTGCAATATATATGCGACTCGCGACCGAACGCGCCGCGCGCGCGGGCCGTGGGTCGCGACAGCACCGGCGGGTCTCGCCAAGTCGACGGCAGCTGCGTGTCGGTGCGCACGTTTCTGAGCTTAGTTTTGTTCGCGGAAGAGCGTCTGCCTTCTCGTACGTGGTGGCAGATTTACGGCGCATTCCGCCTTCGGTAGGGAGAGTAACCATGGCGTTCTCGTGCGTTCCACTCCACTTGCAGCGAAGAACTGGGCCAGCCCTCGGGCCCGAGTACGCCGCTATGGGCGCGGGCGGCCACGCCGCTGCGTGAACGTCGATGGCTTGCGCTATACTCGCTTCGGGCACGCGGACTCGCATCGTCGCCTGCGTTCGTACATCGGCGGGAAACGGCCGTGGATAGCGGGAAGTTCTGCTGAGAGCCTCCGTATAATATTGACTCAGTCGTTCACGCGCCAAAACGCTGACTCTGAATGTGCAAACATGCACACGCGCCACTTCTGCCAAAATCTGGTGGCGCAGTCGCGTACAAACCTGCGGCAGCTGGGGCATCGTGCTGCGCGCAGATCGACCCTCGTCAGAGCTGACCTCTCTGCTAGTGGAAGGAGACGCCTGTGCAAAGGGCACTACTATATCTCCTGTGGCTTGCGCAATATACTATAGAATGCATGCGTGTACTGTTTGCTTTAAGACGACCAACGTCTGGAATGCTGAGGACTGCAAAGTGGAACCTGCATAGAACGGCGCTAAACGGAGAGTGCGCCGTTGGCATTTCTATTCTTGCGTTTACATTTTAGAAAATGGTACGCTTATGGACTCATTCATGTTCCTCCTCGTATTCGCGATTGTCGTAGCCTCTTTCCACGACGTATATATGCAGGATAGCCGGGAATACTGTGTTAGCGCTGGATGTGACCTAATTGAATCCATAGCGCTGTGATTTACCTTGGTAGGGGCGACACCATGCACCATCCAAGTATTGACGAGACAGACTGGAAGGCAGAGAGAGCCAAAACGGAGTGCAACGTATACTTTGCCGAAGCAGAAACTCAGAAAGATATGCGGCAGAAACTCATCCGCGGATGCGGAAACTCCGAAACGAGCAAAGAAACAAAACGAGTACAGGGAAACGCTCGCATACTTGCTAGGCGGCAAGAAAACAATCATCAGCGCCCGCGCTCGAAAAGCCACAGCGGGACGTCGGGGACATTAATTCAGGAGATCGCCGCGTGCTCCGAGCCGTGCATCCACATCCGCGGCGCCGCGCGACCTGGCGCAATAAAGCGCAGACACGTGCTGCATCTGGGCGCGTTCCCACACCGAGCGGCCGGCGCGCTGGCCCGACCGTGGCGGAGGCGGCTGCTCTCTTTTATGCCCCGGGCGCAGGAATGTGAGGAATTTTCAGCGGCATCGCTCCGACTGGCCAGCGGCGGTGGTGCAGCAGCAGCGAGAGAGAGAGCCGCCTTTTGTGCCGCGCTCCGGGAGCTAGGGGAGCACGCGTATGGTTCGCGAAATTCAATTCTGCCAAGCTGTATCGATAAAAGCGCCAAATGCGACGCTGCTCCGGGGACCTCGGGGCTCCGAGGGACGCTGCTCTCCCTGTTCGTCGCGCGGGAGGCGAGAAAGCTAGAGGCTATGGACAAAAGAAAACAAACACGACAGGCACCGCTGAAAGGCGCCCGCTGAGGTATACTACATGCTCTCCGTCTGCAGACCGTGTGTGTTTGGTGGGGGATGCCGGCACGGCCTGTACTTGGCCCCCACCGCGGCGGCGTCTTTGCCACTCTGCGTCATCTTTCCTGCGCTCTGTTCTGCTATGGTCGTGTGACTGACCAAAAAACCGCATCAAGGACGCTTACTCCATTTCTCCCTCTTTCTATAACATTTCGGTCGCGGAGGAGTGAAGGCTTCAAGGAAAAAAAAATGTATATATATGTAACCGGCTTTGTTGTGGCTGCCACTTCTTTTTCTTTATCTTCCCGCAAAAGCCCTCCTCCCCGGGCCCGGCTTGGGCGCCCTCAAAGGGCGAACAACCTCTCCGATTCGGTCGCCGTCGTGCTGGTGGAAGACTTATTGTCGCGCTCCTTCTTCACTGGGGTGTTTATTTCCCCCGCTTATCGCTGCCACTGACTGGGACTGCATTGTCGTTGCCACGTAATTCGTTTTCTTTCTTCTCGCTCGCGTGACTTCCTCCTCCAAAACGCGACCTGCACGGCTTTGTGCGCAAGAATGTGCTGTCTGCAAAGCCGGACACTAGCCTAATCTAAAATGTTCGTCTTATCTTCTTTTTTTTTTAATTGGTACGTTTATAAGAATCAAGGTGACAAAGAACTCCGGGCTTTAAATTATTAAGAAGCTGAATTGAATATCTGTATTTTATGGATAGTTTATGCACAGTGGCAAAACGTCCTACATCATTACCTGGATCCAACCGAGTTTCATGGGGGGCGATAAAATTCTGCATGCACTTCTTTTCTTTATTGCTGCGAACGATGCTGGAAGTAGCGTGGTACACAATTTTTTTTTTTTACCCACGTTTTGACGTCTGTCAAGAACACATGTCTTTTCCGTGCGTTTTCTATCCAACGCCTACCTATAGCAAAAATATGTGCGTGTTTTGTGTTGATTCTATAACTCGAGTTGGTCCAATTTGTCGTGGGGCTTGAGATGAATGCTCGAGCGTTCAGACCACCTCAAACCAAGTGCAACGTCTGGCCTGTACCTGTTGGCGGCCTTGCATTCTGTATTGGTAACGTGGTAAGTGCATTCGGTAAGCCTTCAAGGAAACCCGACAGGGCGCTCAGTGGCCCGTGAGAAAGGACAGATGTGGCGAGACTACTACTCGGTCTTCTGCTAGTCAAGACGCCGGTAATAAAGGCACTCTTAGTAATGGGCAGATCAATTAGCCACCGGGACGCTGTTTCAACGGCGCCATGGTGTACCTTGTACGGGGAAGGGGGGTTGCACTTGGCTCCATCTCCGCCGCCAGAGGGAGTGAGTCGACGCGCTGCGTGTGCGCGAGAGACCTGCGGAGCCAGGCGATTACAGAAGATACCACGTCAGCGTTCGGCTGGAATGCGATATCGATCGGAGAATACTAGCAATTACGTCGTTTACTTTACTCCAAACGGGGCGAGTGTCGATCGTAAGGAAAACTGACGCGTCGTTTTCGGTCGGGCCGGTAGGAACGTGTTTTCACGGGGCGATACAAGGATTGTCGTAGCGTGTGCGGAGCCTCCTGTACCCGCTTTTGCTTCCGGATTTTTTTTTTTTTTTTTTTCCCCAGACAGAACGAATGGGCGCTGCGATTGTCAGGAGGAGACCCTAACGACCAGTGCAAGCACTACCGCGATGACTCGCTCCGCTTGTTCAGGCGTATGCGGCGCTGGTTTTGCGAGAGACATTGTGATGGAAGATGCTGACTCAAGATAACTGGCTGCCGAATGGGGCACACGGACGGCGGGTGGCTAAGTTGTGGCGCATTGTGGGCAGTGCGTGCGGACGCATCGCCGGGGGACGGCCCGAACTTGGGACGTGCTGGGCAGAGCCCCCGGTTTCCCTTCGCGGTCTCCAGAGCCGGTAATAGAATTAGAGAGTGGCTGGGCGACAGTCGGCGTGCATAAATGCCGGGGCAGAGGAGACAGTTATCGTGATTGGTCGCGTCCCCGGCGCGTCTGTGTGCTCAGCGCTGACCATTCCGCAGCCCACGGTCGCGCCGCGCGTTGGTCAGCGGGTACTTCTCCTTCGGTTTGCTCGAACGTTCATTTTGCTTATGTCTTTGTGCCCGGAGCTTCGGCCACTCTGCTGGGCTCACGCCGGCCACGACGGCTCTCGGCGCTTCTTTGTTGGCGTCGTATTCTTCGGTGAACTTTGTATCGATTTCTGTTGAGCGGAAGGTCGCGTGCGCCACGTGCTTGCTCGATGCTGCATGCACTTGCGCCAAGAAAGATGCCGATTGGGCAACCACGCATGAAGCCTTCCGTGTGGCAGCGCAGATAATACTGCGTCATTATCGTACGCAAGAAGTTTGTTGGACAGTTGTTATAGGTTCGCCTTACTTGTTGCAGCTATCGACCGTCAATGGCGTTGGCTCGCTGTGTTCGGTATGTGCCCTAAGGGCCCCCAAGGCATGACTTGAGACATGGGGGCGTGTTATTGACGGCAGAAGTTTGTTTCACGCGCGTAGATTTTCTCACCTCTGTGATTATTACTCCATTCCTACAGGAGAAAAAAAAGTTGCGATCTTTTTTTTTTTCATGCATTTTTTTTCTATCTCTAGAGAAATAACAGAGGCGGGCCTGGCACACCTCAGCGTCAGATCACGGTCTATATAATGCCAGAATGGAATTGCGAAAGAATGAAAATGACACCGTGAATTTCTTAATTTTGCTCTGGCATTAAGTAAGTAATGAAACCAATACTCAAAAAAAAAAATTATGGGGTTTTACGTGCCAAAACCTGTTTTGATTATGAGGCACGCCGTAGTGGGGGACTCTGGAAATTTGGACCACCTGGGGTTCGTTAACGTGCACCTAAATCTAAGTACACGGGTGTTTTCGCATTTCGCCCCCCTCGAAATGCGGCCGCCGTGGCTGGGATTCGATCCCGCGACCTCGTGCTCAGCAGTCCAACACCATAGCCACTGAGCAACCACGGTGGGTGAAACCAATACTCAAGATTACTTGTCTGTATGGAAATATACTACTATAGAAGTCGCGAGCCCTGTACGGGATGACGACTTGGCGAAATTGCCTACTAATGGTATCGAATTTGCATTTATTGTTTAATAATTTTCGTAGTATATTAGGAAGTGTTGCGGGCCTTCGCACTTAATTTATTGTGTTTAATTATCGCGCGGTCGTGCGCAGCGTGTCACCTTGATAGTGACGCATAATAAGTGTTGTACAATATTTTGCGCTGACAAGACACAATATTACTCCCCATTCAGCAAGTTTATGTTTTCGTATACTTACGAGCGGTGAGTGTCAAAACGAGAAAACGCTATTGAACACCTTCTATAGCCACGGCAGTATAAGCTACTGCGGTGGCTACTGCATATAGTGAATGCATATACTGCATATAGTAATTATACATGTATATGGTGTTGCGCTGCTGAGCTCGAGGTTGCGGGTTCAATGCCAGCCGCGACGGCCGCATTTCGATGGGGGCAAAATGCAAAAACGCCCATGTCCCGTGCTTTGGGGCCACGTTAAAGATCCCCTGGTATTCAAAATTAATCCGGAGTCCCCAACTACGGCGTGCTTCATAATCGGATCATGGTTTTGACACGTAAAACCAGAATTTCTATAGTGTCTTTAAGTTTATAGGAACACCTTGTGCGAGCGGCTGGCGCATGCGTATAAAGACAGATTGGCCATCATGAATGGGGGGGGGGGGGGGGGGGAAGAAAAGCTAGCCCGCAAAATGTAGGAAGACAAAGAAGACGACAGCACGAGCGCTAATGTATTCTAGGGTTGCTAGCCCCACTCGAGCGCAGGTCAAGTGCCTAGCCGTAATCGGCAGGGAGATAACATTTGACGAAACACTGCGCTCTTTCCCTCTGCATTCTATGCCACGCAATGCATCAATAATCACGAAATGCCGGAATTAGTGTTCTTTCTCGCATGCGAGATGAATTAGCGCCATGCAATCAGCAAACGAGAACTGCAAGAAATAAAACGTCCGTAACGCAATTAAACCTATAGCCGGGTATCCCATGTCAATTTAACGCTGTTTCGCACAATCGCTTTCTTTGTTTTAAGGAGTCACGTGCGCGCTGAGGGAACTCTGCAGTGCCTATACTGCACACAGATGTGCTCCGTGCGGCGGCCGCTTGGCTAGTTAAGCCGTGGCTAACTTTGCCGCTCCCTTGTCGTGCTGTTGTTATTTATGCTTTCGTTTTCCCCCCCTTTTTCGGGCGGCCCCTGTGCAAACAGGGCGGGAGTGCGCTGCGCGGGCTCATTTACTAATGGCCTTCCTTATCGTCGCTGCCGGCTAAGCCTAATAACGCAAATGGCGCCAAACAGTTGAGATGTATCGCGAGCGACTGGGTGCACTTGGGGCTCAAATGGGCAAGACGTGACGACAGACCCGCTGACGTTTCTTCGCGTCCGCTGTGCCGCGGCTCGAATGCGGCCCGTTTTACCGTCTCGCCTTCTGTTCCGCACCTTCTCCTTTTTTTTTTTTTTTTTTTCTCTCGTGCACCATTTGCGCGCAGAAACAAAGAAATGAGAAGAGAGAGACCAGTTAGGCGCGCAATAAGTCCGCGCGCTTGTTTTTTGTGCGACTGCTGAAAACGCAACTGTGAAATCACACGTTTAACTATAACATCTTGCTTCGCAATTGAGCGTCCATGAAATTTAGGGCTACAGAAGTCCAGTTTTCTGTTGTTTAACTAGGTTTTCCTGATGTTGAGCAGGAGCTATCAAATTGCATTCCGTGCGTGATGATTCACTTACACAGGGACGATACGCGATAAGCGTCATTGCGCTAAAATCATGATGCGTGCCATATATAGAACAACCGCAATGATCGAGCGTGGTCCAAAGCCGCCAATCACTTCCCCGGAAGGAGCAGCCGAACCAAGAGGCAGTCTTTGAGGGCTGCACATTAGATACGTGACTTACAGCTTCTATCTCTTGTGAGCATCGCGTTCCCGGTGCTTCGCGGCGGATTTCTGTGTGACCATCGTCCGCAGGGCGAGCGACTATAGGCGCGCTGGGCTCAGCGACGGTGGGCATCGCTGCGCTGCCCCCCTAATAATGGCACTGTTGCTGCTGGCCGGGTGAGCGCGGCCCCGCGGACGGCTCCAATTAAACGTGGCAGAGACAGACGCGCGGGGGTATTCGCCCATTGCGGCCAAACGCCCGCCAGATCAGCGGAGCGCAGATAACAAAGACAAGTGGCCACACGGGCTCCCGAAATTAGCGGCCTTCCCTGGAGCCCGCTGCGCTGGTCAGTGGACGAGTTTAGGAGCCCCGGGGGCTCAGCTGGGAGAGCGCTGACCTTGATCCCTTCCGGCACGCGCGAGAAACAAAGACCCCTCCTGGCTTGTGCGCAAGGAGGTCCCCCATGTCCATGTGTGCGCGCTGCTTGCTGTTAACGTCGAGCGAGTCTGTGGCCACCTTGTGCGTGGCGGATCTCGCCTTGCGACATGTTCGATAGCCCCCAGGCGCCCGTCGCTCTTGTTGCTGCTGTTGTTTACTATGTAGAGCTGCAGCTCATGTCAGTATTTGGTTGCGAGAGAGCTGGATGTCCCGTAAAAGCATAGCCCAGAAACTGCAACCCTATAAACTAATCTAACAAGAAGGAAAGACGAAACACTAGAAAGACAAGTGTGTATAGACATGATATGGGCTAAGGTTCTGTTCAGAATGGGCAACAAGTTTACCAACGCAGTCAGCGAACTCCGTACTGTCGCCGGAGCACTGGGCGACCAATAATTTATCGGCAACCATAACGACTAGGTTGCGAACAGGCAGGCAACAATATGTCACACAGGGGAGAAAAAAAAAATAATAAAGACCCGTGGGAACGGGATGCGGCGCTAGTCGAAATGGAAGCCGGTCGTTTTTCTGTTGTTCTAGCTGTTGTCTCCAAAAGGTCCTTTGTGTACTCGCAAAGCACAAATGGCGCAAGAAGCTTCCTTTATCTTGTCTGTACTCCACCACGAATATTCTGCGACAAAATATCTTCATCAAGACCGAGAGTTGGGCTAGTTGGCGTGAAGCCATTATTCGGGAAAAAATTATATACACTAGACACGAAAGAAAACGAAAAACAAACAATTACAGCGCGAAAGACACGGACAAAGACCTCGCAACAACTAACGTTTATTCCGGAAACAACAGGAGTATAAGTAAAATAACAACAACCACAACAGAACGAACTTTTACACTTCTCCCAACTTCGTGGCGAGAGAAATCATGAAATAATTTTCTATATCTGTTAAGGGTATTGATTGCGTCAGTCAAGCGCCGATAACCTTATCACAGGGGGAAGGGACATATCTCCGGAAGTGTTTGGGTTTTGGTGTTGGCGATAATCAGCGTTTCTCTTGTCACTAGTGTGCACCCAACTCCGCCCCTTTTTGAATGTGTGTACTTGTGAGATGGTTCTTAATGATATTTATATATATTATTGCGATAGCAATTATATGGACACTCAAAAGCAGATTTCTGCCGTCGGCGTCGCCGTCGCCGTCGCCGTGAAGTTCCGTATGACGTCATTTGGAGAAGAAATCGTCGCCGCGCGCCGAACGCTGTATGTGCGAGTGAAAGGGCGCGAGGGGCGCGTCTTTCACGGGGAGTGAACGCACGGCGGAGAACAAACGCGCGTTCTGCGCCGTGCTCGCTTAAGGGCTGCAGAAGTAGGCGTCTCTGTTCTCCTTCACAATCACCATGTATGTAGAGCAAACGCGCCTTCTTCCGATGAGCGAGATGCCGTGGGGGAGGGGGAGGGAAGGGAGGCGACGTTTAGCTGCGGCACGCAATGCCTATTTATATCAGAGGCTCCGGCAACAGTCACCAACGCCGCACGCATTTTGAGCGAACGCGGGCAAAACGCCGATGGCGTCGACAACAGTTCTGCGTGTTGCCGATGCTGCTGCATGTCCAAGTTTATACAGCTGATAAAGATAATATCATTACTCCGTATAGCTCTCTACAAGTTTGCTATCGCAATTGATGCTTCGTCTTTCAGGTGAAACTACGACAACTTTTTTGTTTAGTGTTTGTGTATTGTTGTTGTCGTTGCAATTTCCTTTCTTGCTTATGTCTTTCGTTTTCGGAATGAACCTTCGATTGCGAGCTAGCCCTCGTGTCGTCGTCTTCTAGGTCTTAATGAGGGCAGCATTCCGGGCAAGATGGTAGTCCATTACTAAGGTGTTATTGCGCAACAAAAGGACATGGACGGCAGAGAAGAATGTTGCGCTTGGTGTGTGTATTCTTCTCTGCCGTCCATGTCCTTTTGTTGCGCAATAACATCTTAGTTCTAGGTCTTGTCCGTGTCTTTCGCGCTGTTTATATTTTAATTCAAATAACGGACAATATACCTTACTGTTACTTATGACTGCATCTATAATTTGAACGTGTCTAAGCCTTGTTGCGCGCACTAGTGGGAAGCATCGCCCTGGGTATGGGTGCGTGAGAAATACGGTTGCAGAAGGTATGCAAAGCAATCACCGTTGAGGCAATTTCCCAGCTATAGAAACGCGGGAAGCGCTCGGGCCAGCAACGCACTACACGACGAAGGCGCGGAAGAAACTATGCCTCGTCTTGTACAGAGACGGAATTCACTTCTTTTGGATAGCAGAGGGTTTTCTAGAGACGTAATGGGAAGAGTCTTCGCTGAAACGCGCCCTGAGCTGCGCAGTGAAAGGAAATCGCAAGGAACAAGTAGCGGGCAGTCGTAGGTCGCGCGCCGAGTTCCAGCTTGATGGACAAAAATGAACAGGAAAACTTGTTTTAGAGCCCCCACTGGTGACGTGCTAATGAAAAGAAATGCGGTCTTGCTGTCACCAGTACTTTGTCGCTAGTAATTGTCGCCGGAAGCTGTCACACCAAGCAACATCAATGCTATTGGCAACGTAGATGTTGACCAACATGTTGAGAATATGTTGAAAAGTTTTCAGTAAACTCTTTTCGTCAGTTGCTGCAACAGGAAAACACGCTCCGCGGTGTGAATAGCTCCTGATTGCCTGTATACATGTTCCAGCTACCTTTCATGACAGTATTTCCCCCCTTACTCTGTCTAAGCTATCAATGCAAAATTAAGAACAAACGCACAGAGTGGACAGCAGATACTCATATGTCGTTTGACGAGTGCGCATACCAGGAGGTCTGAACCCTTTATTTAAAAAAAAGAAAAAAGAAAAAGAAAGAAACACATGCACACGCACACGCGCGCGCGCTGTCGTGTTCTGTCACCAGTGCGCTTTCTTTGCACAGAATCTGCCGTGCCATGATTGTTCATCATTCCGCGCCTCTGTGAGTGAGTGGCCCTTGAATAAGACCTGTGCACACGCACACGCAAGTTATACTTTTGTTCTTCGGCGTTTATGCGCGCCCCACCTTGAGGCGAGTCGCCGGTGTAGAATTGACCATGTTTGTGACATCGACCTGCATGCAGAGACTACAATTTGCTCTGCACCGTTTGCGCGCTCTTTGCAAGTTGGCATGCCAGCATAAATCGGTGTGCTCTTCGTTTATACAGTGTAAAGAACGCAACTCTTTATTCTTTCTATGTAGCTTCTTGGCTGGTTATCCGAAAACGGTTCTGGCTTCACTCCATCTTAGATTCAGAATTTACCCAACTATACACAGCCTTGCAAAGGGGAGTTCAAAAGTCGACGAAATAGGACAACGCGCACTCGAACCGTGGCTGTTCGTTCGCTGAAAGCGAGAGTAACGTGAAGCCGAACGAAAAAAAGCAGTACACAAAGATATAAAAAGTCGTTTCTTGCGAGCTTCTGTGGAATGTGTGCGCTCAGACATAGCTCTTTCGGCGTGATTTTTTCCCCCGCTTTCGAAGGGGCGACGAGTGCGCGACCGTCGCCGTCCCTGAAACACGCAATTCGCGTGGCCCCTCTTCGGGGCTGTAAATGTGTCTATTTGAAGCCGCACTCCGTGTCACTTGTAGACCTTGAGAGTCATCGGTGCCTCTCGAACTCAAAAGAAAACTCGGCTGGATTCCGACATCCCCGGAGCTCGCGAAAAGGCATCGCAGCCAGGATGTGCGCGAGAAAGATTGGGGAGCTGCTCTCCTGTAGAGGGACTGGTGTGACAGCGGGAAACCGAGGAGGCTGGCAGAGCATGCTCATAGAGAAGGCGCTCATAAATTTGCCGCCGAGAAAATGTAGGGTACTCGGCAGAGCGCGTGCCGCAGCTGGGGCAGCCGCGCTCTGGGACCCCGTCGCGGATTCCATTCCGGCCCCTCTTTTTCTCGCACGTTTCGCTTTCGCGAACACCTTCAGCGCCCCGAGAAAGAGCTGGCGGAAGCCCCGGTTCAACGAACCAGACTGGCTGCTCTCCCCGTTGCGCCCCCGCGGCGTCTGGGCGAGGAAAAGAAACGCGGCGAGGCGACGCCGTGTAGATCCCAGTTGACGCGAGTCTGGACTAGATGGTGCGCGTTCGTTGCGCGCGCCTAAGTGGCGGTGACGTGCTGTCGCAAATGCGTGTCAGCTGGCGCGCTTCGACGCCGGAACGCGCGGCGCCTCGGTTGATGAAGAGCGCTGCGCCGTTCTAGGAAACGCCGAACGTCAGTGTGTTTTTCTCATCCACGTAAGACGCCGCACACAAGCTGGGAAGTCGTTTGGCTATGTATGTCTGGAACTTTTATACGAACTTGGTGGGCTTTGCGCCGTGCGGGCCTTGTGACAGATAGCAGCTATAGTTCTATTGGGATTTATTCTTCACTTCTTCGAGTGCACTCCCGCCCGCTCTTTGCTATCGTGCGTGCCGTCCTGACATCGCATCAGTGGCGTTGAGGGAATTGGCGCCCAGCTATAGAAAACCCTGGCAGCTGGTATTCCGTGAGCTTGCGCCCTAGTGTGTCCTATACAGCTTGCTATTTTCCTGCGAGCGGGGAGGATTCCGGCAGGATGCAATCCGTGAGCAGGCCCATTGAGCCTGTGAACGTGGAGGGTGACGGCATCTGCCAAGTTCTTACCTGTTAAGGATGGGAGAGGGAGGCCTGCGTGCCGAGCACGTGCTACTTCTCGCGTCCCGCTTCCTTCGCAGTTCCACGGCGCCCTGTGCGAGCCCCTTAAAAATAGAATGCGGAGCAGGGGGATCATCTTCGGTCTCGTGCTTCGAAAGCAGCCCGCTGTCGTCCCCCAGGCGTGCGCAGAAGCCCTTGGCCGCTGTCTGCTGGCCCGTCATCTGTTATTCCCCTCGCCTTCCAGACCGCGCAGCCCAGCCCCTCACCCAAAACCCGTGAATCTTCCCTGCGTGCCCGTACACCGGAGTCGGAACCCTCGCTCCCTTTGCCAGCAGTTCCTTTCCATTCCTTCTCTGCCAGCGACGAGATTTGGGGGCGTGTACATTGTTCTTGTCACAGCTGCCTGGTTTTGTACTGCGTTTTGTGTGCTTGGTTTGCGTTGCCGAGGTGTCTGTTGCGCGCTCGGGAGATAAAAACGGCTGCATAGCTCCGGGACGCTCTGTGCGAGCGTGCTTCCGCTCATATGGAACTGCCCTGGCAGGGGCTACCGAATCTTCTCCCATCCAGCGGAGAGAAAAAGTGCACGGTTCGCAACCCCGGTTCGCGCTCGTCCGCATGCGGTGGCGTCCGGGTGATTGCGGAAGAATAATTGGGACTCTACGGGGAACGAACCCCCCGCGCCTCTTCTTCGCGGGATGAGGAAGCTGCGCCTTTTAGCGCGAATTCCTGGGTGGTGTGTGCGCAGGTGCGAAGGGAATTAATAGCTCGGCGACCCCCCCTTCTGCCGTTCTTTGCGGGACGCGTCAGCTCCTGAGGACTCGCGGCGGGGCCAGCGGCCGCGGCTCGCCGCTGCCACAGCCATCTTTCTTCCGGCTTCTTGCGCGCGGTCTCGGCGCTGCGTGCCGTGCTGAGCGGCGGCTGTCCTTGATGCGCGCGCGCTTCACTCAGAGCCACCACTTCGCGGAAAGCGAGCGCGACCCTCCGGAGCGCCTGACCTTCGCCCTGATCTTCCCCGAGCGCTGCCGCTTCCTGGGTCCGTTTCATTGTTTTTGGCGATCAGTGCGCCGCTAGACGTCTTTTAGCTGTCGTTGTTGCGAGTGCAGTTGGACGTTCCGTAAATATTGCGCGGCGGCGTTCTTTTTTGTGCGTGCTCGAGTTGGCTCGCTTGTCTTCCTTGAGAATGTGCATTGAGCCAGCTCACGGAAGCTCTTTCGCAGAAGTGAAGCTACACGGCGAGCAAGTAAAACAACACACGCGGGGCGGCGCGGCGCCTTCCTCGCCGTCATTCATTGCGCGCTGTTTCTCTCGCTCCGTGATGGCCCCTTGTTCCGGAGAGATTTTCAGTGGGTGGGATACGCGCATCAAAGCGAGGTTACGGCGAAATTAAGGTCTCGCTGCACCGCCGTTTTCCAAGCACGGCAAAGCCGTGATTATTATGCTTCCTGGAACTGTATTGCTCCTATTTTCCGAATCGTTTCGCTCTTGGTGTGACTGAAGCGTGTAAATTCTTTCTATACGGGTCATGAAGTTAGTTGCATCAGACTTTTCGTTTATAGCGTCGTTTTAATGATTATTAGCCTTTAACATACATGGACATTTAACTGGTAGCATATTGAATATGACTCTTGCATTTCACCCCCCCCCCCCCCCCCCCCACACACACACACACACACGCAGGCACACATTTTTTTTCTTCCTTTTCCTTTTCTTTTTTTTTTTTTTTTTTTTTAACCGCTAGGGTGCCAGATGTGTGTTTTTCGGCAGTTATGCTAAACATTCTATGGTTTTACGTCATTGAGCGAGTCTATTTTAGTCGTTTTTGTTTTGATATTCTAAACTACGCTTTTGCTTCGGGAACGTGTATGTGTGAAAATTGTAAAATCGCGACACAGATTCTAGCTGTCGACCTTTACGAGGAAATGCGAGCGGTTAGTTTAAGGGCTTAGAAATCTGCGGCTGCCTTTATGAGTAATCGTGATAATTTCTTTTGTTTGCAATGATTCAGGTTACGATTTTCTTTTTATAATTAAACTATACACGCAGCACACCCAGGCCCGAGAATGGACAACGGGCGATGTGTCCTAGCTGTGCAGCATGTCTTATAAATTTAAAACACACTGTATGCCAACAAGCCCCCTCCGCCCCTGAGGTCCTTAAAAGGGACGCAAAATACATGTGCACGTAAATGTGAGGAGACGAACGCGTCAGCTGTCGAAGCACAACGGGGAGAAAAATTCTAAGTTGAGAAGCAAATTTGTAAAGGTCATGCTATACCTCACTTTCTGAGAAAATGTAAACGAAAGTCGTTCATATATAGAAACGAAGCTTAAAAAAAAGAAAGAAAGAAAGAACGAGCGAAAAGGAAAAACGCAGAAGTGCTATTGTTTTTTGAGTCGTGAGGTTCCAGATATGCTGGCAATTTACGCACTGCGAACGGAACGTGGTGTACTTAGCTGTGGCCGTATTTTATAACATTTCCTTTATTTCCTATCATTCTTGGCCTTCGTTAGCTTGCACGATGCCGCGCTCACGTTATCGCCGAGATCGGCCACTCGACGTGACGGATGATGAGAAATCGACGCAAT
This sequence comes from Dermacentor silvarum, assembly GCF_013339745.2. Classification (NCBI taxonomy): domain Eukaryota; kingdom Metazoa; phylum Arthropoda; class Arachnida; order Ixodida; family Ixodidae; genus Dermacentor; species Dermacentor silvarum. The sequence continues at coordinate 50,086,068 of NC_051154.1, read as the reverse complement.
CTGAGGAAAATAATGTTTGCAAAATACGGTCCCTGATTTCGTTTCTCCTTCTATTGCGTAATGTTTCTCACCATAGTGTGTGTTACTTCCCTGCGCAGTGCTGCTAGTTATTCTAACAGTTAAATAAATTGCATGTGGCGGAATCAAATTGTGCTTTGAGCACGTGAGTTCACGTGAAAAATAACGCGCATGCGTTATAGCTGCGAACATGCTCTGTTGAAATCACATGCAATGACCCGCCGTGCAAAGCTGTGTTGAATCTCTCTGTTACGTACTAGAAGGCGGAATAAAGGTGTCCATGGGACCCCGCGACGACGGAACGCAGCATTCGCGTGTGGCACACGGTCCCGGTGACTTTCACCGCTTGGCTGTGCCTGGAGAAAACAATCTTCATTTCTACCAAGTCCTTCGTTCCTGGTCCAGCGACCAAGAAGCCAGCCGAAGCCCCTTGAACCGACTTCCGGAGGAACCCTGTTGTTTGCGTCTTCCAACGAGTGCCAGCCTAATGGGAGTCTCTGTAATTGCCGCTCGCGTACTTGCTTTTTCCGTTTGTCTTCGGTCCGATCAAGGCTCTTCGGAATGATCAAGGCCGTTCCTGTCGGCGGGCTCAGGTAGGACGCGCGCGCGCTCGGCTGGAGTACAGGGTAGACGTGCTGTATGGCGCAGTGCATGGCGAACAGCGCAGATGGGATGTGTCCTCATCTGAGCTTTACTGAACAGCCAGGATGCATGCTTGGCACCACGGCCGCTTCCCGCTGTTAGTGATTTTTTTTTTTTTTTTTGCCCCACCGTTCCGCATTGTTTGTTTTCGGCATAGTGTTGTGAGCGAGAAAGAGGCGTAAACGAAAAGCAGGTAGGTTAACCAGAACTTCGCCCATTTGTCTACCGTACACTGGTAGATGGTAAAGGTCGCGAAAATAGGAAGAGAAGGAGACAGGACATAGAAGTTCATTCACGCTTAAGTCGCAGAGGAACTGAAATGTTCAGCGGTGTCTTACAGACGATCACTCAGACTAGTTCACTTCAGAAACCCCATCAGCGCCCATGTAGCTTTTTGCAGCAGCAATCTGCGCGAACATGGACTCTGAGAGGGAGGGCTCTATTTAGCTGGCTAAGCGCGCTGCGGAGGGCAGATTCTGTCGCATTCATAGCAACCAAGTGTTTTCTGTCTCGTCGGAACTTCGTCTTACGCAGGTCGTTTGTAATTCCATATGACCAGAGCTCCCTGGTAATGCGAAGGGAATTTAAGTATAAGTTTGCGTTCATGACAGTGTGCGAAGGCGCATATGTCACTTCTGTCGGTGTACGGCGAGCAAATAATGCTGTAATATACGTGGCTTGCGGGGTTCTATTTATGTTCAATTTTGCAGGCGTCGGGCGCATTTTATTCGATTCAGGAAGATCCCCACTTCCTCGCCTGCCGCGGACGCGCAAGTTCGAAGGCCTTCCGTTGGACCCTCTGGCATCTAATACCGGAGGCTCGAATTTTATAGCCCTCCTCCTGTCTACGATTGGATTCAAAACTCAGATGTGGTAAACGCGCGCCGCGGCCAAGTTTTTGGAGCCTCGCGTGATAAGTGCGTTTTACTGCTTATACTCCGGCGGGCGCGCGCTATAACTGAAGGGTCGGGTGGCGCGTCCGCCCTTTCTTTTTTTTTTCTCCTATCTTCCTATTTCTGTCTGCTGAAGCTTCCCGCTTTTCACTAGCGCGCCGTTGGAGCGTTTTTCGGCTGTAGAGAAGAGACGCGGCGCACGGGCGCCGTAATAAAGTGGCCATGGTATTAACGGCGTTAATTCTAGAACGAGGCCGCTTCACACGTCGAATATATAGGAGTGAAGAGATAAGAGGCGCCGGCGGAGGCATCGCTCTCGCTAGGAGAGTCGTCTTTGTCGTTGGTGCAAAATGCGCCCCGTTCGAGCACACTACGCGCAAGAGGTGCAGGGGTACCGTATAAAGAGCCTCTCGCAGCAGCCATTTTGGTGCACACGCGTTGTCCGTGGTATAGGGAGAGACGGAGCGAGAAAATAAGGCGAGTGAAGACTCGGGGAAAAAGTAAAGGCAGGGTAAAGGGCGTCGAATTCCCTTTTAGCTCAATCTTGTCGGGTTTTTTTTTTTTCCCCTTTTTCGTTTTGTTTCCCCTCTCCGCGATGCCTGGCGGGGCCTCGTAGGACGATTCATGAGCGCGACGTACACGTGTTTACCGCCTCGAAGCGTTACCGTGTAATACAACCTGGAGGAGCGATAAACATTTCGCCGCTTGCCGTTGAGTCGCGCGTCCCTTGGCTTGGCGGGAGTCGTAAAGGGCTTGACTGGAGCGTGATGCGCTCCATTACGAGCTCCGGACGCGTTGTCGAAGACGGCGTCGCGCACCGAGAGGCTCGTTTGAGGTGACATCCCCAGGGAGCGTGTTAAGGGTGCGCTGTAAACGGATGCACACGCGCCAAACAAGAGAAGCCGAGTTCCCTGAAAGGGGGGTGATCGGCGCCCTGATGCGCGGCATCGTGGCAGGGCGGCGATCTCTTGCCGTCAAGTGGTCTCGAGTGCGCTGTTTTTGTACTTGGTGGCCGGTGTCTGCCTCGTTAAGGACGCGAGCACCTTCGTGACTCCCCGGAGGGAAAAGAAGGCTTTGGTGTGGAATCGCGCTTTCTTCTGTTGGAAACGCTCTCACCATGCACGCTGTCATGATAGCCCTGGACTGTCGGAGCAGAATTTTTTATTCTTTTTTTTTTTTTGGACCCGACTTTCGGGAATAGCTGAACAGGCGAGCCATTGGATGCCCGAAAATCCAGAACAAGATGTATAAAATTCAGTTTGACCATGGCGCATTAATCCGCGTTTCTTGAACACTTTATACTTGGAGTCTGCGTATAGTCTTAGTGAGAGCTAATGATTATTACCTTAAACTACTGTAATGTTCGATACGAGAAGTAAAGCTTTGAGTAGATGAAAAGGTCTGGTGTGCTTGCAATCAAACGAGTGTTTCTCGAGCAGCATTCATGACCTGTTTTTTGGTGGTTGTGTTGGTGCACATTCGAAGTTGGTGCCAGTTTTTCGTTGCTCTTCTGCCGTATCATTTATTTACCGAGCTTGAGAACTGCTGGTTAAAGAAACGTAAAAAACTCTACCATCTGGCCCATATGCCCGCATGCAACATCTTTAGCTTGCCAGTGTAGATAGCTTTGCCGCTGCGACCAAAACTGAGGTAATTGTACAAACGGAGGCACCTTTAAGGCACGCCGCTGCCGTTCTTTTCACTCCCTAGTAAGTCTACTGCGTATTTTATGCCCTGCTTCGTGGGCTGTGACCTCAGCATTCCGATCTTGACAGTGTATTATTGACTGCTTGAGAGATATAACACTATTGTTCGGCGCGGCTCATATGAAAGACGATAGGGTGAAGTGTGAAGGCTGTAGCGTCACGTTATCTTTCTGCGTTCGGTGTACCGAAACAGGCGCCCTGCACCGTGCGTATCGTTACAGTCCTTTCTGCGCTGCTTCTGCGAAGCAGTACCGGGGTCTGCAGGTTCGAAGACTGGCCGCGACTGCACCCAAGGCGCGCACGCTCACACGACGTGCCGCTCGAGCGCGTTGTCAAAGTCGGCTTCCCCGCCAGGCGCCAAGGCGTGCAGAGAAGCGCGCAGATGCCGCGGAAGGACCATTTGACCGGCCAAATATCATTTTTCCATTCGACTGGCGATGCGATTTTCTAGGCACCGATTTCCACATCGAGAGAGTCATCCGCTCCTCTTGAGCGTCTTACGGGCTCTCGCCCAGGGGCGTGGGAGGGGCGGTTATCCCTCCGATGGAGAGCGCTGGCGCGATGTTGCGCTTATTTACCAACGCGAGAGAAGGCAGATTCTCCACCTCGGGACACGGCGGCAAAGCGGAGCGTCGTTTCGGGTGAGTTTTTGTGAGCAGGAACGAAGGGGGGCGGCTGTAGCGAATGAAGAAGAAGATGGGCCTAGCCGAACGCCTCGGGGCGAGTGTCTCCAGCGCGCGGAACGAGGGGCTATTTGTCCCCCCCTCCCTCATGACGCTTTTGTTTGACGGCAGCTGCCGGAGATATTTTCATTTGGAATGGACGCCAGCCGGCTCGTCGCGTGGCCCCGGATAAAGCTCCGGCCGGGAACCGTCTGCAGCCACTGTCTGCCTGTGTTTACAGCCTCGAGAATGTTTTTTTCTTCTTTCTGCCTCCCGACGCGTGCTGCGGGCCGAGCAGCGCGGCGGCCACCGCGGGTGCTTTTGTTTTTTGTGCCCGACGACCCCCGGTCGTCGCAGTTTAAGCCGCACACTCCCTCCCAGTGGACGATTTATTCCGCGACCCGCGAGCATTAAGAAGTTATGTGTTTGAGGAGGACAGAAGGCCGTTTTCCGCCCACTGCTTTCGGCTCGCGGCCAGCGCGCCGCCGTCTTTATCTTTTTGCCCCGCCGCGGGGCCCCAGTGCATAAACGCTGATGCAAACTAGGGTCTCCCTCGAGCGGCACATTCAATTTCCAAGCGCGTGTTTTGCGCAGCAAAAGGGGCCCACGAGTGTGCGAAGCCGCGGCTCGCAGACCCCGGGCGCCGCCACTAGCTCCGGGCTGACGTGATAGTAATCCTAATTTCATTACGGCAGCTGCGAGAAACCCGGAGCTTCCCGGCTCGGGCGAAAAGCACGGACACGGTCATTGCGGCGAAACCGATTAGAAAGTTTGGGGGGGGGGGGGGGGGGGGGGGGGGGGCTCGCGCGCTTCAAAAGCCGATGCTGCCAGCGTTGTGCGCGTGCGCTAGCTCGCGGGGGGAAGGAGAGGGCTAGATTTTATAGCACGCCAATCCCGGAGTGCCTTTAACATCCACTGGCGGCCTCTGGCGGCCGCTGCATCGGTTCTGTCCTGGTTTTTGTTTGCTGTCTCACTCTTTTTTTCTACCATCTTAATGACTGGCTGTCTTCGTCGTCTGCAGACGAGCCTACAGTGCAGGCGCCACCGCCACCAGCTGTATAACGGCCGCGCGCCAGACAGATAAACGGTTTTTACGAAGCAGAAGCGAACTCTCGTGTTCCTGCGACGTTTCCTTTTTTCCTTCCGGAGCTTCGGTGAACTGAAGGACAACTCTGTCCTAACACGAAATGGCAGCATCGTTTAATGAGAGCGTAATGGCGACACATCTTGCGGCACTCAATATCACATTGGTTGTCCCAAGTCGCCGCGATAATAAATATAGTATATCAAACTATATTACGTGTACCTGTGTGTATTCAGGTATACTTTCATATTTCTTTTACCATTGGCGGCGAAGGAAAAAAAGCTATAGTCGGAAACGTCTAAAGGTGCGCCGTAATGTTGTTTGTTTCTCGCTCGTCGAGACACTTAGGGGACCTCGGGCGCGCGCAATGCACCTGCTCGCCGGCGCGTGGGCCGATCGAGTGTGCACCTATAGCTTCGCGAAATGGGGAGGGGGTTACCGTGCCGGCCCAGGCGTCGGCAGCGCAGTGGAGAGAGCATGAATGCAAACACCTCTGAGCTCTTCTATCGACTTAGCGAGGAAACAGGATTACGCTGTCGCCACCCCACGTGCAATCGGCCATCCCGAGGGAGGAGCGCGGCGCCTAATCTACGTTTAATGCCGTTTAGTTTTGTACTATCGGCATCTCGGACGCAGCTTATCCCCGTGTGTATACGGGTTTCCGGCGGCGACCAACCCCGCCACGGGTGTGTAGTGACGACGCCGGTTCCTTGCGTTCTTCCATCCTTTTGGCTGAGAAAGCGCGCCTCCTTTTTTCTTCTTTCTGGCGATTAGGTTCTGCGGCTGGTCTCCTCTAACTGCCTTTTCATTGAAATAAATGGCCGCCACTGCGGAGTGTGGGGCGAAGCGGCGCAATCTCTGCGGGGCTTTAAAATGAATCGAACTGTGGCCAAAAGACGCTCGCTTTTTCTTGGTGTCTGAGCCCGAGAACTTCGTAAGTCGAGGCCTCCTTCGTCTCCACGGCGTTTCCTTCTACGTAGCGACGCTCGCGCGCCGTGTGCCTTCATCGCGCTTTTGTTTCTTACTCGCGAGCCCTTTGGGCGAGATTAGTAAACTTCTGACTCTGCTCTCTCGCTCCGCGCTTCGGTCGCCGACGCCGGGCGCGAACTTCTGTCGATATCGATTTGTAATTCTCCTTCTTCTTTAGGCGCTAAGTTAGAAAGGATCGCCGGACGTGTTCCGATAATTCGGGAGAACTCTAATTAACTTGCCTCTTTACAGCGCGCTCGTGAGGTTTATTCCGTTGGAACGCGAGATGCTGGGCGTTAAAGGGCCAAGCATTTGGAGCCCGAGGAAGGCATGTAAGGACTGGCAGAGGAGGGTAAACATATACAGGGATGACAAGCGGGGCCAGCTGCATTGTGTGTGCAATGAATATGGCTGTTGACGGATTATGACATGTGCAACTGAGGTAGCGTGCTTGAAAAAGAACGTGGGATCTATAATGTTGTCCGTCTGTATATGTGTTTAGTTCTATGTAAATGGGAAAATCGTGGCGCACGAAGAAGTAGACCAACCGAGAAACACCCCGCAGACTAAACGGGATTTCACGTGCTCGACATCCAATGCACGCGGCTATCAGGACGACCTATTATTATTATTTTTTAAGGAACTGTTATATCCAGCCCCCTGCCGTTCTTGATATTGATAGGCTACGTGGTTATGCGGACATTAAAAAAATCAACGATAATTTCGCTAATTACCTAAAATATGCTGATTAACCAAAAGTTCGAATCTTTTGTGAAATCCACTGACTGTTGCTGTCTGTAGGCCACCAGGTCCTGTCAAGCTGTCTGTGACAGCTTCTTGCCTAGGGAACCACCAACTTATGTGTTGAAACATAAATTGGATCCTTCTAATTACTAATTTTAAGGCACATGTAAGTGCGAAATTGAAACCGATGAGTAATGAAGTCATGTCGGCTTAGCAGGAATCATCTCACTAGTACCGCGTTCAAGATATGCGAACTAAAATGTGCTACGAAATGCATGGGCGTTCCACTTAACAGTTTACTAAAAGCCAACCTCTAAGAGTTTGGGGCGATCTTAACTGGTACTCCGAGGCATATTTTTTTTTTTTCAGCAGATATTAGGAACTCTCGAAAGTCGCGATAGTTCGAAATTTGCATTTAAGCAGACATGACTTCAGTATTCCTTGGCGGCTAATTTGGCAATTACAACGTGTGCCCAAGAAAGTTAGTAATTAAAAAGTTAAGTAGCCTATTTTAGTTTACTAGTGAAAATATCGTTGAAGTATTTCTTGCTGCTAATGTCCGCCCAGCCACGTAGCCTATCAGCAAAAACGGTCGGGGCCTAGATATGACAGTTCCTTTTCAAGAAAAATGTTCCGGATAAAAAGAAACGCTCAGTATAGCGGTGGTGGTGTTTGGGAGTGGCGGCGTCAAAGTTTCAAGGGGTTCAGCCTGAGTTACGCTTGCAAATTCAGCAGCTTCTCCGCTAGCCGAGAAGCAAGAAATCTTCTACACCTTAGAAATAAAGGGAGTGATAGTAGCTCCTCTGTCCACGGACAAATTGCTTGTCCGATATTTAACTCCATTTTCGACAGTTCTCGCACCATGCGATGGAGTACACTCTAATTGAGGGCAAGCAGAGTAAACGTACACTCGCGGCAATATTTAATTCGAACACGCCATGAGCGCTTTTTTGCGTCTCGTGTGGAGGGTGCTGGAATTCTGGTTGTGGTGCCTTGAAGGTTGTGGTGCCTCTCGAAAATGGAGTTGCCAAGACGCCTGTGCAGATGTTAAAGAGATTAAACTGGAGGATTTCGCGCCGGGAATGGAGCGCTGTCGTCGTGAAAACCATGAGCGTCCGCTGCTACGCAGCTCGGTGCCATGCTATACTCAAAAGCTCGCAAATAGCGATTATGCCCTGGTCGTCTATACTGTGCATGTTGAGGGAAGAGGGGCGGGGGGTATGTGCACGTTCCGTGACTGAAGAACGTTTTCACGTGGCTCATTTGCGCACCTATATAATTGGCTTCAAAAAAAAAAAAAAAAAAAACGCGAGCATGTTGTTACCTCGCCGTCTGTATATATAGTGTGTGCCTGCTGTGACGGTCTGGCCGGTGGAGAATCTTCCCAGTGGCGAAAAAGATTTTAATTTGACTCTTGCGTTTACTCTTCGTCCTCGTCAGAGTTTGCCGTGCGACGCGAATTCGAGCAAAGCTTGTTCTTTTCTTCTTCTTTTTTTTTTTTCTTCTGTTCTCGCGATTCTGTTTCGTTAATACGCGTTTCCAGACGAACCCTTCGGCCCCACGCAGTCCATGGAGGTTCTTCATTCGGGAAGGGCAAGATTAAGCTTGCCGGGATCAGCAAGAAACGCGGGGTAATTTAATTAGCCGCCGAGAGGTATTGTGCATCTTTTGCTTTCCGCACTGTTCGCCGGGGCACCGTGGCTGATCACAGAGAGCGCTGTTCTCGCATGTGAGCTGCCAGCATTCGGTGCCCGCTGGATGTGGGGTGAACGACCGGCAGCTGCATCCCTGCCTTCCTGCTGCGGATACGCGACCAGAGTGTGCGGTATGCATCGCGCACTGCTGGGCCCTGTGTGTTCATGTAATATGCACACTGGCCGATATAATCTGGATCACTGTGCTTCTATTGAAGCCGGAAGAAGCTACGCGGACGCGTGATTTTCCCGCTCGCTGTGATACGCATCCACGTGTGTGTGCGTGCGTGCGTTCGTGTTTGTTACTTGATTTGTGTGTTTCGGGTTGCCTCGCTTTTTATAGGTCAATGCCCAGCTGGAAACGAAACAAGCTTTTTTTTCTGTTTTGATCTTCTGAAAACATTTGCGCTCCAGGTGTAATTTTGCGCCTGCGTGTTCGCTTGTGCTGAAGGCTTAATTTGGAACCGGCTTCATAATAGGCGCGAGCGACCATACGCACAAAAGCAATAGTAGCGTTAGCGTTAGCGTGGCCGTGGCAATTCTTACGTCGCAATTCGAGAGAGCAATAGGGAAAAAAAAAAAAAAAAAAAAAAAAAAAACATTGTGCGCGGAGAAGCTCTCTTTCTCTCTCTCTCCTTCTGCCCTACCTTTTTTTTATAACTTTTCGTATTGTTTTTCCTTTTCTTTTTTTTTTTTGTTTTCTCTTGCGACCGTTAACTTAGGATTCAATGAAACTTTTGTATGGTGGCGTTCCTTCATGTTCTGGAGAACCATAGCAAAGTTGCGAAACATCGGTTTGTCCCCATACTTTACCTTATTGCCCAAATGCCCAGTCATCATTTTTTGTGCTCATTTTGACTTATCGAGCAAAGGGTTCCTCCTAATGCGGTATTGGAAGTCTGCGTACGCGCAATGAAACCGACTGAACAACACTGCTGAAACATGTCCTACGGAACGTAGTGCGTGCAGGATATATAAATGACGGCATTCTGTGTTAATTAACGAGCGAACAGTGAACGCTATAAGAGCAGGCAGGACGAGCGACTTTGGCCGCTGATCAAGAAATTTCGTGTTACTACATTGTTTATTGTTCAAGCTTCTAAGGCGCTTCAGTAGTTTTGTCCTGTTTCGTATCTCGACAAATACTTCCTCGCAGAGAGAGTGGTTACGATCACCCACTGAAGTCCGCAGCGAAGCACCACACATCGACTGATGCCGGTCTCTCATTCGCAGGGGCGATGGTGACCGTGCCGAGCTTCACGAAAAGGGAAAGACGTTGCTCGTATTGCGTGCGGATCGCGAGGAGGCGACGCGCGTGAAATAAAACCGGTGCCCTCCGCGGCGTTATGAACATCACCGTGGGCCAGGCGTGCGCTCGGCAGCCTTGAGCGGCGGTTCGCACTAGTTCGCGGACGACGCCGTGTTTGGCTGCCCAGCGAGACGGCGCTAACGCGTGCTTATACGCCTTCGAGCCGCAAGGGGAACAGCGCTCACGTTTGGGGCTAAGCCCTCATCGCGGTGTTTGTGCTGCGCTTCAGACGACGCCGGTTGTTTGCCTGCACTGGCGGTGTGTATGTGAGCGGCGCGCGCCAGGCGGCGCTTTCCTTTTCTTTATTTATTTTTTTTTCTCCTGTAAGAGTTCGCTCGCGGCTCTGACTGCGACCCCCTTTCCTCTCTCAGCCAAGGGTCCTTTCGTTCTTTTTTGTTTTTGTTTTTTTCTTGCGCCTTCTGCGCACGAGTGCGACGTTTTGCGGCACACGACGCGAGCGTCATTACGTTGTCAGGAGGGCCATTTTCGGGCGCTCCGTCTCCTAATGACTCCGGCTGGAGTTTCGGTGCGCAAGTATTTAGCGCAGCACCGCGGGCTTGACCGCTTTGACAAGCCGGTGCACTGTGTGCAACGCAGCTTTTCGGTTCCTTACCTCTCGTATCCTCTGCTCGGCATTGCGTAAGAAAAAAAAAATGTTTTTCACAAAGTAATAAAAGAAAGAACGCAAATATTTTGCACGTGACACCTTTCGCGTGCGCCGATAGGGTGGGCTGCGCTGGACGTTTTCCACCTCGGCGCTTGTATGCCTCTTTCAAAACGAGCATTACTGTAAATTGGTCGGCACATAGTGGAGTTATGTACGGCGGACACCGGCTGATCGAATCAAGGAAGATCTGCAGGGGCGTGCGAATATTCGACACTTTCGAATAACGAATCGTAGACTGTCATATTAAATGCCATCATCGAATCGAATAGTCGCTATTTGTAAATGCGAATATTTGTCGAATAACTTTCGAATAATTAAAAGCGTCAACTGCGCGCAGTCAAACATAAAATTGGAGCAAACGTACGACAAATTTTATCCCCGCGGGCACAATTTGAGCCATAGAACGTGAGAACTTGCGTAGTGTAGCAGCTATCTACGTCGCTCAGGGAGCCAGACTTTACCGGCTATACAGCTGGCCTTTGCACTCTCCGAGGAGTCCTACGTATGCGAATGAACTGCTTATCCGTTGCTAATGCTCCATTTCAGCTTTGAATAAACAACGCTTCATAACATGCAGTGTGTAATGACAGATACTTGCTAACTTTAAGAATACTAGGATGTGAACATCGTTTTATATTAATTGTTAAAACGGCTGTTCATTATTCGAAAGCTATTCGAAAAGTATTCGATATTCGATTAGACCAGATTCGCTCTTGGCGCTATTCGATTTGTACTCGATTCGGTCTCAAAAATTACTATTCGCACACCCCTAAATATTGCGGGACGTCACTGCTGATTCTTTTTTTTTTTTTTACGATGAGTTTAACCAGAGAACGTAACTCAACTATCTGCGCGAAACATCTAGCACTGCATATGTCGCCCACTTCGGCAGTTTTTACAAGCTTGAGCGTGACCATACGTGTTCTGCCCCTTACCTATATACCCCCAACCCTTCACACCTTGCCTTTGATCTCCTATTTCTGTTTTTTTTTTTTTTGTCTCCTCAGTTTATGTGTTATGTACGTATACGTGAAAAGAACTTTCACGCAGAGCACAAACATTAATTCCGTTTTGTTTGTTTCTTTGCAGGTAATGTGCCCTTCAATCTTGGTCAGTTTACGCGTTTCGGGGTATTCAAGGTAAATTTGTTTTCAGTTTTGGTTCACCCTTTCTTTAGGATTCCTTTTCTTTAAGTTGACGTATGCTCCCGTAGATTGGAAATTAAATAACGAATTAGGAAACATTTTACCAAGTGTAAATGATGTGTCGCGAATGCAAACAGAGAGAGAGAGAGAGAAAAAAAAAGAACGTTTTGTTGTATATAGTCCCCTGCGTTTTTATCCCGACACCCTTACAGAGGAGATCTAGCGCTTACTGTTGCTTTATTGGTACTCAGATTTCGCAGCAGGACCGCATTTTCCGGTCTTCATCGGTCGAAAAGCACACAGCGTCCTCGCCTGCCTGTTTATTGTGGAAGAAATTAAAAGCCATCGTCTTAAGCGCATGTACCTTGTCCATCGCAGAAACAAGCAGATTTTGCCGTTGCTTTTCGGCAACTAAAAGTCCGGACCACCTGGGCAGTTAACGATCCCGAGTGTTTTGTTGGAATGATGCGGTAAGCACTAAATTTTCTTTTAAAAGTCGTTCGACTAAAAAGGCAGTTCACTTTATATTATGTATATGATTTAAACAAGATGGAAGTTCGCAGGAAGATGTAGGCTTACAGTGATTAAGTGTGGTCGAACAAGGAATGTCGCTGAAGGCAAGGTTTTCACAAGGAGACTTGTCTTTGTCGCGATGAAGACACTTCTTGTCGAATACCTTGGCTCCAGCGACGTTCCTTGTTTACGTATGATTTAATGATTTGCGATTTACTGATAGCTCTTAATATCAGAACGGCGCAGTCAGGAAATATGAAATGAACAAACTATGTATTCGCTGCAGACGTTGTTATAATATTGCTGTGAAGGAACAAATATAGTTCCGTTAAATAAGAGCAGTTTGCGTGCTATTCATCGACCCGCGGTTCAAGAATAGCCCCCGACGCTTTCTGGCACTCGTCTCCCGTCCAAGTAATCCTGATAGGTGGAAAAACACGGCCAGTCCGCGTCCTTCCCAGCACGCGCATCGCTCGCTGCACGCACCGTCAGCGCGGACGTTTCAGTTTACAAGCTAGTCTAGACTTTGAGGTACGAGCGAGCGGCGAACCTGGCTCCTGGAGTCTGTCTTCTCTGGCAGGCCGCGCGCTCGTGTTGTGAAGAGAGCCTGCGCACCGTGCTTGTGGCCCTCGCATTCGACTTTATTTGCGCGCTGAAGAGGCGCGTGTGTGTGTGCGCGCGCGCTGCTGGTGCTAAAACTTTACCGGGGCCGTATTTTTGTTGCGATTCTTTTTATGGTCTCATTCTACTTTTGGACTTCTTCATTGGCTCGCATGAAGCCGCGTGCCCCGCTAGCGGCTGGATCGGGCACCCGGCGGTGCGGACGATAAGAAATGAATAGATTCGGAGGAAAATAATCCTTACAAGATACGGCCCTTGGGTATACGAGAAAGAAAAAAATAAGGGGGGGGGGGTATATGGGGAGCTCTAAAGAAAAAGAAACATTTTCTGGCATATGTACGTGGGCACCGCGCCAGCAATTGAGAGGTGCATTGCCTTCATCGCTCGGCGTACCAGCCGGACGATAGGAGAGGGGTGGAAGGCAGAGAACAAGCGAGCTAAAGAGCGAACCCGCGCACACTTAGGTATTCTGGGGACTTCAATGCAAACATGACAGCAGCCCCACTGCTCACTAATGGCACCTTCTCCGACTCGGCGCTCGTAGCACTGAAAGACATATTTGCCGCAAAGAGGCACGCACAGAAATATGTCCTTCGGCAAATACCAACTAGGCCAAGAAGCAGTTGAACTCTTGAAGCTCTTAGAAAGGGGCTACCAGCGAATACACAAGGACGCGTACACAAGGAAAAGGCGTTACTGTGTACGCGTCCTTGTGTATTCGCTGGTACCCCCGTTTTCAAGTTCATCATGCACCAACTGGTCCAAGAGCTTGCGCTAATGCACCTCTTGAAGCTCGTAGCACGTAGCATTTCAGATTCACAGCATGCACTCAGGTCCAGTCTAGTGGTATGCAAACACTATCATATCAAATAAAACGTTACTTTTGTGGCTACAAGTGCATAAAAGAGCGTTTTGTTAAAATAGTGAGTGGAATAACGGTGCATGCATTTTTACGGCGAGTTTGATGGCGCATAGCTCGAAACTGGTGTCATCCTGGAAGTTCATTCCATGTGGACACGCCTTGCAAGCTCACCACCTACAATTTTTAAATTGCAATTTGCGCCGTAATATAATTGAATAAAAAGTAATTAGTATTTTTTTGATTAGTTGAATACGTGTTTCGATTTCTTGTGCAAATAATGTCCGTCTCTTTGAACAGTTCAGCTCAATGACTAGAATTATGCTATCTGCCGCAGGCGATAATTTAAAATTTTGTAGAACTTAAAAAATTATCTCCCGGTATATTATTGTCTCTGTTAGCTTCTCTCGGCAAATAATAGAAACTTGAAACCTAGCGTCGTTTTGGATGCCAAAAAGTGGCTTATGATGATGCTGACGGACCTGACATCAGCTTAGTACGAAAAAAGGAAAAAAAATCAAATGTGGTTGGTCCTCGCGGAGTCTCGAATAGGCGCTTCCTGGATGCGGGCACTGTCTAAATAAGATAAGAATGGGCGATATCAAAATGTGTTTCGCAGGCAAAGTGTGTACGGAGGTTGCAGGCTGAGTTTTCTTTCTCTTCTTTCGTTTTTTTTTTCTTTTTTTTCTTTGCGCCCCTTCACTGGGTTTTGCATCCCTTTAGTGGCGGACAGTGCGTAAAAGCTCACTTTGGCCGCGACGCGCTTTGCACGCTGCCGACGCACGCGGGGCGAAGGCGTCGGCCCGAGGGCGAGCCTTTATCGGCGTTGCCCGCTTGGAATTCCGTTCTGCGGGAAGCGAAGTGACATCCTGGAAACGGATGACGGACGAGCGCCGAGCGTCCTTCCGCAATGCCTGCGCGAAGGGAGGGCGGCGCCAACAATGCGCGCCGCAGCGCTTCCTCCTCCGCTTTGCGCCAGAGCCGCACGGCGTAGCGCGCTTTCCGGGGCGCCACTTTGATATGGGGAGGCTGCGGATACGCGTCGCTTGTCCTTCGTGTTTTGGGCCCCCCCTCTTCAGAGCCTCTTGCCGTCGATCCTTGCCGAAGATTGGAACTTTTTCATTGGTTTCCTTTTTTTTTTCTTTTCTTGATTCCCGTTTGTCTCAATTGTGTCTCAACCGGCACGACACGTGTGACCCTCTTGGCTCTTCTTTTTCCGTTTCCTCTTTGCGTTGTGAAGTGCGCTAGGCCTCGGAACGATGTGAACGGTTCGGCGACAAGTTTAAATATACCCGACATCTGGACGTAGTCGTTGCGCGAGCAGTAAAACAGTCTGGCTATATCGCGCAGTCGATATCATTTCAGCGACGGCGTGCCTTATAAGTTTGGACGTTTCCATCGAGAGAGTTCAACGTTTCGGTGTTGTTTGGCGAAGGAAACGGCTGCGCCAGTAAGCTCGGCTTCACACCGGAATGGAAACTTGTCACGCATTCTTTTTAGTAGTCACGCGTATTTTCTCCGTGAATACGAGAGACATACTCCCGAGAAATAGAAACGAAACTTGACACTGCAGGTTGTTTTGTTTGTGATTCGTACGTACTAACATTGATCTATGGTTGAAAGCGTGATAGGAAAAATCATTGCTCAGTAAACAAGCGCCTGCAAGGTTTTTTTTTTTTGAAGATTGAAGAGCGGCGTAACTGGTCATATCTATAGATGCTGATTGGTTTCATCGGTTTGAGGCACATGCGTACGATGGTGACGTGGAATCAGAAGTAATTGTGCCGTGATCTTACGAGATAGAGGCCTTGCTTGGCTAATGTATCGAAGGAATACATGGCCTTAATTGGTGTTTATTGTCGCTGTCGATGCTGCTACATCGACATCGACACTGCCGCTTGTAGTGAGGCTCAATTAATAGTGAAGCATGTATTGTAAAAAGTATTATGCCAGAATTATGCGAGAAAATTATTCTATCAGACAATACGTGTACGCGTATACATAGTGCCGCGCCATGGCTGAATGGTCCCGCTGTTTAAAATAGCCACTTCAACATAATCTCCAGGCCACATTAAAGGAATACGAAAGCATAAGTAATTGCAATTTTCAAGAATTGAAAAACTACTTCGTATGTTTACAATAATTCTTCAAAAATGTTTTTTTTTCTTGCTTTCTTATTAATGTTACTGTTTCTTATTATTACGGCATGTCGCGTTATAATGAATTATACCCGTCTTCTTGCTAATATTATTTTTATGGCTTAAAATGCGAATATTCTTTGCGCAGTTATAACAATTTCAGCCGTAGCAATGATTTTTTTCCGAACCGCTGTGTTTCTGCACGCTTTGTAGTTTATCATTTTTACAATTTCTGCTCAATGTCCTGTCCGAATATCATAGTTATTATTTATTGTACAGTTATTTTCATTGCCTATCCTGCGGTGCACTTTATGCTCATTCAGTGTCTCAAATTTTACCTTCATGTCAGTTCGTATGCAAGCTAGTGCCCTGTAGGAATTTATGGGCCTAGTGAAGGGGGCTGTTAATTCAGCTTTGAGCCCGCATTTCTTTACAGGAAGTCTTCTAGAAAAATAAGCCTTAATTGATTGAATTATTATTAAGTGGGAACAAACCGGTTAGTAATTTGTAATTTTTCGACATTCGGACGTGTTGTCCTTTCTTATTCTTTTTTTTTTTAAGTGGACGCTAGATCTACCAGATTGCTGCAGTTGTGATTGAAAACTTTAGCTCACGTTTTAATCAATATGCCAATCATTCATTTGCACTAGCTTCAAATCAATTTTCACTGATTTTTCGCTTTTTCGCTTTTTCACTGATTTTCGCTTTTTATTTTGTGCTTCATGCGCGTTCAATGGCCAAAGCCGCTTGGACACCACAAAACATAACCAAGCAAGCAATACAGCGTAGAAGAAAACCATATGCGCTGCGTTTGTTAATATATACTTGCGGACTGGCACCAGAACGCGGAGGTGGCAACGGATCTGCCCGTGTGAGTAGCATGGCTGAGCGGATTGTTCAGGGAGCCGGAAGAGAAACATAGAGGGGACGCCTGATCTCGACGCATGCGACGAGAACGCTTCTCGGTGTTGCGACCACCCTTCTGTTGTGAACAAAACGGGAAGAAACGAAACAATAAGAAACGAGAACCACACTCGATCGGGTGGCAATTTTTCCTGTGACCGGATAGCGTGTCACGTCCCGGAGGCGCGCGACAGCTTTGAGCCACGGCGGTCAGTCTAGGCGGAGGTTAGGCGATGGTGGTTGGGGGGGGGGGGGGGGGGGGGGGGGTAGTCGGGAGCGTGCCCCCTGCGGCGGCGGTGACAAACAAAGCGCTCGGTCCGCGCACGACGCACGGCCGGCCGCGATTCATTTCGAACTGGTATCGAGCGCTCACGAAGGCCCGGGGTCTGAACTCGCGGAGCCGGATGTCAGGCTGTGGGTCGATAAGGGGTCGGCCAGACGCCGCGTGAGTAATGACCCGTGGAGCACTGCGGAGTGCGCGAGCAGTTCCCCCCTCCCCGCGTGCCGAGCCGATAGCCTTGGCGCCGGCCCGGCGACGCTTGACCCGCCGCGCGCCTTCAGGTGCACCGGCCGCGCCGGCTCAGCCTGCCAGGTCTCGCAGAGCGCCTGCTCTCCTGTGTGCCAGCAGGCATCCTCCCTTTGTCAGTGACTTTAATTGCGGTCCCGCAATATCCGTGCGCGTGCGCGTTCGTACATGGACCGTGAACAGTGGAGACGGGCAGGAAGCGATGCGTCTCCGTATACGGAGCACATGTAGACGATGGGTTTTGCTTCACTCATTCACGTATTTGCCAATAAACTGCGCGACCAAATGCAAGCGATGAATGGGAAGAGCGGCACGACTTATCTGTTGCAATACGCTATATGCACGTAGGCGAACGCATAAACATTAGCGGTCGGATTCGGCAAAGTACAGCGACGCGACGTTTCCGGAGAACCTACATCGACATCGTGCACCTCGTGTCTGCAGCCCGTACTGATAATGTATTTCTGGGTTGCGCATTTCGCCCGTTGGGTTGTACGTGCATTTTGTCGCGACTCCTTCCTCGAGCTGTGGAGTGAGTATGCGTCAGCACGCTGAGCGCGATGAATGCGCATGTGACATTCTAGAGGCAACAGGTCTTAATGGCACTTTCGTGGCAACTTCGTGAATACCGTCCGTGTAGAGACCACGGACAGGGAACGTCTCTCTGTATATAGACGCGCTGTTCGAGGAAGCCAACTCTGATGTGACCACAGCGTCTCTTGTCTTCTGCCCTTTGTGGTCCGTGCCGCTTGCCCTCGATGCTCGGCTGCAGAATGACATAACCGTCGCGGCGGGCATATAGTCTGACAGATACTTGTTTGCGCATTTCTTTGCGCCTCGTAGGCATCTCAGTTGGCCTTTTCCGGTGGCATCCGATACTCCATATCGCGCGGTGTCTGGCGTCTGGTTAAACCGCGCGCAAACCGACGCTGTAGCCGTCTGTAACAGCGGCGTGACATGCTACACCGGATGCACGTTGCAGCGTATGCGGAGCATTGCAATAAGCAGAGTCCGACACACTGCTGAGCCGCGGTGTATTTGCTGCCGCTTCCACTAGCCGAATCATTCTATGATCAGCTTCTATTTTACGTCCCATGATCTAGCGATTAAGGGCGGCTTCATCTGTTATGTCACGGTTGTGAGCAACGGTTCCTTTTATATTTTCCTGCTTGACGTCTCTTTTCGTCCTCTATTACACAACGACTCCGGCCTGCACTGGCACTAGCCCAATTTCATTGAAGCGTCGCGCGTTCGTGATCTGTATCGAAACTTGAATGAGCAAGCAAGGCACGCTTAATTCTATAACGGGTGCAGCGTGTTTAGCAGGTTAAACGTATTGCTGTCGGCGTCACATCCATTACAAAGTGAGCTGGCGTATCCGGCATTGACTGTTTACGTAAGGACGATCTCTGCCTCCTTCGTGCCTTGCGAGACAGCGGCAACATCCAGTCACGCAGGTATACCGTCACGACTGGAAATGGTTCATGCATCCATTCGTGTTACGAGAAAAACTGCTGATTCACGAGCGGAAAGTGCAGGCCTCGCTGGCATGTGTTTCCGTGGTCGAGGCGTGTTCGTCATACTCGGAACTTATTCAAGGGCTTGCGCAAGAAACGCGCCTCTGGGCGTTTCTCACAGATGGCCATCGTGGTGTTGCAATGGGCGCATTAGTGAGATCGGCCTGTTTTAATTAGCGCTCCGTGTGCGTCGCGAGCAGGCGGTGCCATGCGACGCGCCTGCAACATATTATAATCCTCGAGCCGTTGGCAGAAGCACTTATCTGAGCCGTTGAGTCACGTACTTTCCTCACTTCATTTGTGCGGGGGATTTGGTGTATCTGATTTAATAACCCTGTTCGGAAGCTTGTTGTAAATTTGAGGAATGAGGGAGTGCGGCAATTTGACGAAATAATAGCGCGAGTTAGATTACTGGTCAAAATCTATGTCACATGTGTAGGGTTACGCATCTCCGGAGTTTATGTTGTTCTCCGAAGTTTGTTATTTTTTATTCCTTTCAGGAACTTGGGAACTTCCTTTTTTTATTTTATGTTCTTCCAGCGTACATAATTTTGCCGTTTTTCTCCTCCTCCTTTACGCTATCCTGACGAGCCTTCAAGAAGATCGTGTGTCGGTGCAGATATAGACAGGCAAAGTTATTTGTTATTATTAGAAAAAAAAAAGGTAGCTTCCTTTACTTGCTGACAAAGTGTCGGCCCAACTACTCGAAGGGGGGGGGGGGGGGGGGGGGGGGGGCAGCACCCCAGCTGTGTATCAAAGGATATTGAAAATTTGTCGATGTTACGAGCAACGCGTTTTGACTTACTCCAGATGATGCAGCTGCGAAGCAGAAATGGGCGTTAAGGTGCGAGCAGCTTACAAAATCGATGTGAGCGGCGTTATCGATGTTCGTTTGAGTTTCCGCATATACAGCATATATACGCAAACGGTGGCTATCCTCACTTCAACGAGCCGAAAGGAAAATGGTTCTGGCAGCTTAGACATTGGCCGAGCACAAATCTCTAACTCATCGGAACTTTGCACCTCGGAGACTGGCGAAAGGATTCGGTAGTTCGTTCGTTCTTCTCTTTCTTCTCCCGGCTCTCGCTGTCGTCTTTTCAGCTAACACTACGGGGAGTCCACATTTCGTTATTAGATTCGTCCGGCTGCTGGTAGGCACCAGCTTTTCTTTGGTGATTTTCTTCTTATCGGAGCACGTCGGTGGCTGCCTGGTCGCGTTGGTACCGACTTTTTTTTTTGCATTGTCTTCCTTTCTCGCTCATTTGGGCTCGACCTTACGCGCAAAGTTCTCGACAGCGCCGCTACTCACGTGCAAACAAGCGTGTATAGCTTAAGCGGCACGTGGAAATTTATGTAAAAGAAGAAGAAACAAAAATTTCTGGGCGTACCGGTCTCCTTGCCCAGATGTTCTTTTAAAACTCTCGCATTTGTTGTCTCGCTGCTTGGTCCTCCCCCTGTTTGCAAATATCGCATTGGTATTCATTATGCGCCTCTTCGTTGAGCCGAGTTCTGTGCGCGCTAAGTGTGGAATCGCGCGAGCGCAAAGGAAGAAGCGTACGTTGTAAGCCCATCCTTGTATGGAAATAACATACACACGCACGTACGTGGGAAGGAGAATCCCTCTTGCTCTTTTTTCCCCCTCGGCGCGGAACAAACTGCGTCGCTGCTCGCAGGAGGCGGAGGTGGTATATACGGGGAGGGGGAGACAGGCCTGCTTGCGTTCATGGTCGATGTCGTCGTCTTTGGCTCGGAATGTATTTGCTTCTGCGTCTTCTTGGATTTACCGAGGCACAAGAACTGCGCTGCGTCTCGGCTCCTTAAGCAGCCACCGACTTGGTTTCCAGCTTTATGCGCGCTGGAACAAAGGAGCGTTTTGTTTTGGAGGAAGACTTGCACGCCTTTGTACTACTAGGCATCTTGCGGTGCTATATACTCGTTTTTTTTTTTATGCGTTAACATTAGCAGTGTCAAAGTGGGGGGAAAAAAGTATATGTGTGTGAAGCGTGGGAAGCCGTTCACGTGGTAGAGGCAGAGAATGGCTGGGAGAACTTAAAAGAGCATGTTTATATATAAGATCACGACCACATAAAGCCAGCAGGCAATGAAGCCAACTGAAGCATATGGGTAACTATAGCTGTGATTGGAATTTTAATGTAGAAAATAAAGGCCAGATCTACGATAGTACACATAAATACCCAAATTAGTGGACGGATTGATGGCCGTTGCTGTAGCACAATTGCTAGTGCGTCGAACGTGTAATGCGAAGGTCGTGGGTTCGCTCCCCACAGGCTACAAGTTATCTTTTCGTCCACTTTCATTTCCCCTTTTCTTCATTGTTTTCTACGTTTCAATTTCAACTACAGCTATACTTGGCTTCTCGAAGAGGCAGGGCGTGTGTCGCGTGAGCTCATGAAAAACATTTGCAATGGTGGTGAACGCGGTTTAAATCATGGAACCGGCACCTCAGATAGGTGCGACTCAATGCTAACGCATTTTTCTCGCGTTTACCGCTAAATCGCCACTGAATGTTCTTTTTTTGTTTTTGTTTTTCCTTTACCTGCACTTTCGAGGCATGTTGTGATTGCTGCGAAGCTGGTGAGTCCAGATGGTGGTTGGCGTCTTGTATTTCGTGTCCCAGATTTAAATATAATAGTATTCATGAGCTGTGCTGGCAATTAATTCTCGATCAGCAGATGCATCATTCGTAAATTGCTCTGTTTTTAGTGTCTTAGCACCTATAGTACGCAAGCAAACCGAATGAGCGCAAGAGACAAATCGGTTCAGTGACTTATACAGTTGCCTCATTATGTGCCGTGCTTTCCTGCGGTGCTTCAGGCATTTTGTATCGCATTGATTCTTGTTTGTCGTCCGTATAACCACTCCCCTCTGTACTGTATTTGGCCCAAGGGTATAATAAATAAATGATATAAGCGGCTCTGCATGAGCGCAGCTGTTTGTTTTGCGTACGAGTTCGAGAGTGGCGCTGTAGGGAGGCAATAATGAACGAATGAAATTCTACTCTATTGGCAACCGCACTGTGCATGCATTCGTCCTGGCCTTCTGCGGTCGCTTTCACGCAGTCACGTACTTCGGAGAAATAAGGAGAAAAGTAATGGCACAACACGGGACACGTTCGGGTCGCATAATACATCTTGCCAGCCGTGATTAACTCTATGATTAACTGAAGAACCTAAGTTTGGGGTGGGCTGGTACGGTCATTATTATTTCTACAGTGGAAAGGACGAAGACTGCCTTTCTGCCTGCCTTTCTGCCTATCTATATATTTCCATTGCAAACGTTCGGTTGAATTTTTTGCGCCTAGTGCGAGAAACTCGTATTAGCCGTGTCTATAAGTCTAACGAGGCACGTTCGATGCTCGTCGCCGTTGCCTTTTAGCGAGCACATGCAAAGCGCGAGCAGCGGTTATGCTGCAGCTCTCGCGCGCGCGACGCTCGTTAAGTCGACTTCACTTGTTCTGCGGGAGGCAGGCCTGCAGGAACGCTTTCCAGAGAATTGCGAGAACCCAGCCGCCGCCACCGTTTTGTCGTGGGTCTCTTTCCATCTCTCTTGCGCTCTCGGTATTTTATTCTCTCTTTTCCGTTTCTTTATTTCTTTTCTGCACTCCCGTCTCTTCGCCGCGTGTGTCCGGAAATGTACGCGCGCGGAATCATTTAAATGTAAAATGATTCTCCTCCCGGGAGTGGTTTCCTCGGTCAGGGGCAAGTCTGCTCCCGTCAGTGCGACTCATAAAGCCTGCGGCTTCGCAGGCGAGCCGCCGGTTGGGATTTCCAAGTGCGCCACGCTGTTCCGCGATTTGCTCCGATTTTTGCGCGCGTCCCTGGCGGAGATCCCCATTGTGATACAGCTGAGAGCGGCCCTTCACTTCTCTCCCGTTCGGGATCTTGTGGGACTGTATATGGACGCGCAATTTGTCCTCGAGGCGTGTGCGCCCGGACCGGAGCTGTGCCGTTGGCCTTTTGAGAATCCGGAGAGATCTCATGAGTGGGTAGCGAGCATGAAACACGTATAGTCGGTCTGGAGTCACTGTGCATGCCTCTCTCTTCTCTGCACTCGACCACGTCGTCGTTGTCGGCGGGATAAAACGATGTATTCTTTCCGTTGTTCGCGTAACAGTCGTTATATGAGGCCCACCGCCGTCGTGGTGCATCTGCGCACGTTCTCTGACATTATTCCACGACGCGTATTACACACTTTGTAAACATTGAAGTATAGCTATACAGTCATTCGTATTCAAACTTCTTCAGTGACACGTCCTATGCGTAAAATAATGTAGTTATGCCGCCTTTTTGGCCTGTATACGTTGGGCGTGAGCTACAAAACCACCAACCCTGACATTTCCGCGCACTTTTATGTCGTAGAAATTATTCGGTTTGCTAATAATCAATTTTCGGGATTTATTTGAAGTTGTAAAGGGACATTGGGGATGTTCGGGTGTACATATGATGAGGTGCGATATTTTTTAGGAGAACGTCACGATGAAGGTCGCAGAGAGTATAGAGAGCCGCTACTACGTATATGAAACTCGAACCAAACTAGCTTCCGTCCTCATTCTTTTTTTAAATATTCGTGGGCTTTGGCTCTAGCCAGTAGAACAACACTGGCAGTGAGATTTGAAAGCAGTTTTGATTCGTAGCGCCAGGAGTTACAATTCGGCTTGCATCGACAACTGGACGATAAACGTCTTGCTTCAGAGCGGATATGCTCCATTTACCCTGAAAGATAGTCCGGATTGTTTTTATTGATATCTGTGAAATCGAGGCTGCCGCCCACCGTGAATTAGCGAAACGTTCCAATTACTCTGTGTGAAGGTACGACGCGTGTGTCTCTCATCGCTGTCCTCGGAAAGGTATATCTCTCTCGGAGAGCGGCTTTTCTCGTCGTTCATTGAGCCCCGGCCGCCCGCTCCGTGTTACAAATGAGATCCGTGTTGTCGCCTGTCCTCAGGATGCGCGCCGGGGAGGGTGGAAGAAAAATAAAAGTGAGGAAAAAGGGAAGGCCACGGGAGTGCCGATCATCGTGCATCAACGCCGAAGAGCCGAAGGAGTCAATCTATAGCGCCGTGTATTCGCCGAGCGCCAGTCTTGCGTAATTGGTCCCGATCGAGCCGCCGGCGTGTGCGTGCGTCTGTGCATGCGTGCGTGCGGTGTACAGAAGACGGCGGGTGTCCCCCCCCCCCCCCCCCCCCTTTCTATGCCGCCCACGCCGCCGTGGAGTGCCGTCCTTGTCCCCCGCACTTGTCACATCCCGCGCGCTCTCGGCTGACAACGCTTCCCCCCACCCCTCACCGCTGCTGCAATCGACGGAAGAGGCTGTCGCGGAGCAAACTGCCGCTTTCCGTTGGCGGACTGCGAAGACTCCAGTGTCGCGAATCGAGGCCACGTCTCTTTCGCCGGCGGTCTTCTCCCCCTCCCCCGGCTTCTCTGCCTTCCTCGACGCCGCCGACTCGAGGCTCTTTACTACTTTATTTTTGTTCCCCCACACCAGTCCTGCGCTGTATGCGGCTTACCCGCAGTGGCAAGCATCAGCGGCAGGCTGAAGCCCCCGCTGCGAGCGTAACGCAAAATGGCCGGATCCAGCTCCGCTGTTTCAGCCTCTCGAGATGAAGTGTATATGCTCGAAAGACGAATGGTTGACGAGCGCGACAGTGTTCGTCCTCACCTCTAAAGAGAAAATGTTTTTCTGCTAATCTCGCCTTAAATGGGCATATTCTCAGCCTTATTGGGGTTGTTTCCGCTCCGTGAATTTGTCACTATATAAGGTCACCTTCTAAAACACCCACTCGGAAGGTATCGGGATTTCACTGAAGGTTAAGGGCATATTTTTTTCCCCTTCTTTCTTTTTCTCCTTTTCTGTATGTCCTGCGCGTTTTGCGGCGGCAAACACTGCATGCGGCGCGAACCCGTGCAACTGGCACCGTGGGCCCTTCAGGGTGGATCGAGCATCTAATCAGGATGTTTGTGCCGACCAAAGAAGCGGGCACCCACCGGCCGGCGGCGCAGCCTTCTAGGCACAACCGCCGTGCAGTATACGAACGCGGCCCGCGCGCCGCCTGTCAGGGCCCCAGCTCGACGCGACGCTCTTTTCCGGCCCATTCCCGTCTCTTCCTGCGCGTGCAGCCACGATGCTCTCTCGACGCTGCACCCATGCTGTGTCCCCCGCCTCTTTTCTTTTCGTTATTATTTCTGGCGACAACGCTTTCTGTTCCTTTTCTTCGTTTGCTCCCTCGGAGCGCCGTCTTCGGCCCTTGAGGGCTTCTTCTGACGCGTCGAAGCGTAGACGCTCTGCGTCAGCCAAGGCTACGTATACGGAGGAACAAGCGACGCCTGTGAGCTCTTGCCTGCCGTCAAGCAAGAATTTGTGTTCCTAGTCCGTGCGTATGAAGTAGGAAGTGAAGCTCTGCCTGCGGTCGTGTGATTTTCTTTATCTCTCCCTTTGCCGCTACCTTCTAAGTATAAAGCCAAGCGCCCGCAAGTTATAGTTTCGCTTTCGACAGTGTTTCACACTCCAGCGATCGATCTCGTGAGCTCCGAACTGCTAGTCATGCAGGCTGTGTCTTTCTGTCAGTGTCAGGAAACGTCGTTGGTTGGTGCGGGTTGTAGAGAACAAGCTTGTGCAACATACTTCTCAAAAAAAAAGAAAAAAAAAAAGCTATATGGCTGTCCGCACTGCCTCTGTTGGTATAACGCCATTTCTGCGAGTTTTTCATGCGCGTTTTGCATGCGCGTTTTGCATGCGAGTTTTGTCTTGTCCGGCATCGACATTAGTTCGGTCGAGTGGAAGCCTTCCGTACTGCTCAACCTTTTCCTAATTTACTCATTTGCTCTATGTCAAGGTGCACGGTGTCTTGCTTCTGACCTGTGCGAGGACTCTGATTTTCTCAATGCAGTCAGTTGGCCATTCTTTGGAATGTTTTGAAGAGTATTTGGTGACGTCACCATGTTATTGAATAGTGGGGTATCTTCCAAATAGATTATTGTGCCGCCATTTTATAAATATAGACCACGACGCGCAATTTCATTTCTCTAACTTGCGTAACGTGTTATGTAAAAAAAAAAAGTAAATTTCCTTGATTCTCGCTCTTCCACCGAGCAAGGTCATAGCTTCTGACACCTGCCAGTGCCTCGGTCGTTAATTAAAGGCTCGAAGCAGCACTGCCTCATTCTAAACTATCTCTGTTTAAAGAAAAAAAAACATATCCTGAATTGGTTTAAGGAAACGTTTCAAACAAGGTTTTCTCTTCTTCGACAAACGTTTGTATATATGAGGCGAAGAAAATCGTGGAGGAGATTGCTAGACCTGAAGTCATCTGTACTTCTAACAAAGTTTTAGGGACCGTCCGTGCTGAAATGTTGAAGCTGAAGAATATTAGCAATCACGCTTACTCATTTTCTATGCAATCGTCTCCTGCAATATTGCGCCATAAAGGGATGCTAAAACAACATTAATTTGAAGGCGGATTAGACGCTTGGAGTAGAGGTGATTTTCACCGATAACAGTGGTGCGATATGCCAGAATATGACGTTAAAAAGGGCTCGGGGACGGCACATTGATGTTCCCGCAACAAGTCCTCGTGACTTCGTAGATTGTGGAAGCGTCTTGCACAGGCGCGTTGATAGTTTATCATTAAGTAAGAGATATTATACGGGGCTTTATAAACGTAACGAAAATGGAAACTGGTAGCTTTTATTTAGATTCTTTTTGGCATAAAAGGAACCCAAGTACGCAACAGTGCAGCAAAATCTATGACGTCACTAGCGTGGGTGCCATTGACGTCGCGGTTTACGAGCATACGCACGAACTTCAAAATGGAAAATTCGGCCTTCATGTTTTCCGCTAATAAACCATTGCTTCCAGCCAACCAGAAGTACTGAGAGCTGTGAAATATGAATGTACAGTCGGCGTCTAAAGTTTACAGACCGCAGGACTTGAGGAAGCGTCGAATTTCCGAACAATTTTTAGGGGCAGCAAATGCGTAAGGAAGTCATGTTCAGTACTTTGCTTAACAATACGTTTGATCATATTTGTATTCGTTACACACGAAAACTAAAGGAAGAAATAATGCCACGAAAGAAGCGGTGCACTGTGCCGCATGCAAATTGCGTATTTCATCCCGCGCGAGGAAATGGAAAGCATGGCTGCGAGCATATATATATACATTGCGGGTCGCGCCGCCTGCGGTGGACGTGCAGAGCATTTCCGCGTGTCGCATGCCGGTTACTTGCCCCGCCGGAAATCCTGGCTTGCGCCACATGTGCAGTTCCTTGTTCGCTCCGTCTGCCGTCTGGACGCGCGACCTCTGGCGATCGGCTTCCACCGCAGATTAGCGGCAGAGCACCTCTTACGCCTTATCGCCGTCCGATA
The DNA here is from genome assembly GCF_013339745.2 of Dermacentor silvarum. NCBI lineage: Eukaryota > Metazoa > Arthropoda > Arachnida > Ixodida > Ixodidae > Dermacentor > Dermacentor silvarum. Next base: position 50,059,076 of record NC_051154.1, on the reverse strand, counting down.
GGGCTCGTTCCGGCTCGCACCAACAACTCCGTGCCCAAGAACCGCTCCGCCGGAATGAATTACTGCCGACAACAAAGCCCCCACGACGCGAGGTCTCAATACGAGACTGGGCCGAGACGCAAAGTCATTTAACGCGCGTCGAAGGAGGCATTAGGCAACCCCTAACGACCGGGGAGCGCGAAGAGGGAGCGATCGTTGGCAATGGAGGCGCATTACGGCGCCGCGCACGGCGTTTTCGGCACCGAGCTCCGGGCTCCTGCCGCTGGCACCGGCGTGCGCCGCCGATTCGTTCACACGGGCGCCTTCTGGGCGCTAGCTAAAGCGTTCATTGCCGCACGACCGGGAGGAGCAAAGGGGAAGAAGGCGAAATATATACGAGAGAGAAAGAGAGAGAGAAATTGCGTGTGGCTCAAAGTACGCCGTAGTTATGAAAACCAGCTGTTCGTACGTAATTAAACATGTCCAGGCTCTTCCGGGGGGCAAACAGGGCGAGCCAGCGGAAACGTACGAGAAACGTTACTAAAGGAGGCGCACGTATCAGCCAGCGCCATAAATGCCACGAAATATCACTGCATGAATCATGAAGCGGCGCAGTCCATCCTTGCTTAGCAATCCTTGGTCCGCGGCTGGCCTTGGTTGGCTCCCTCTGTTGTCGTAACCACTCCGCAGTTATTATCGACGTCTCGCTTCCTGCACGGCGTATACGAGCTATGAAAACAAGTGCGCCCACTCGAAAAGAGGCATTACGTATGAATGCATTCGCTTTGCGGGGACAGTCTGGAATCGCAGGAGTGCTTGGGAAGGGGCACTTTTAAAAAGTCTCAAGGGCCGTCTCCTTTCGGTGCGTTCCCTCAACTCCGCAATGTTCGCAAAAAAACTTTCTCGGCGTCGCCCTTCACGGTGGGTCGCTAATGGCGCATTGAAAGGGAGGAGGCACCGGCGGTGGCATGGCCCAGTGGTTCGACGCGCTGCCTCCACTGCCGACTCAAGGGCAGCGGCCGGAGATTCCGCAGAGCTGCGGCGGGAGAGGCGAAGCGAACGGTGCAGTAATTAAACGTCTGGTCATCCATTACAGAGGGGCTGCCAGTCAGAAAACATGGAGGAAGCACCGCAGACGGTCACCCTCCCTCCTTTTCCCCGCTCCCCCCTTGGCTGGCGACTCATTGTTTCCAGCTTGGCGGCGGAAGAAGAAAGATGGGCGTCGTGTGACGCGCGTGCAATTGTCTCCGCCTGAGATCGAGAATTACGGTTCTTTGCACAAGCGCAAGGCAATGCTGCGTCGCTTGGCCGCCGAGCCACTTCTAGGCTCCAGTAAATTTCCGGCCTGCAGCCGCATCACCGAGAAATCTCCCCCGGAGTGAACCTGCCAGAGTTCCTCCTCTTGTTCGCCTATCATTTTCTTGCGTGCGTCGCCGTTTCCTCGTCCCGCGTCTGTCGCTCTTTGTGCGCCCGTTGTCGCTGGTGAGTGAAACTCTCTTGCCCCCGCGACAGGGCATCCGTTTTAGCGGCCCGCGCCTTCTGCCGCCTGATGTGCAGGGCGCGCTTCCCTTGCCTAGGGTCGAAAACAGCTGCTTGAATGGGCTTTCTCGAGGAGGTCGGGGAGTCGGAGGTGCTCCGCAAATAAGACGAATGCTTCTGCGCGCGCTTGACCCGCTTGGTGAAGGCTCCTTTATCGTGTTTTCGTTCTCCTTAACTCTGGCGTACGCTTTTGGCGCAGGGGTCGATCGCGGGGCATGTGCTTGAAATCTGCTTATCGCGCCACTTAACTCGCCGTGCTTTTGCACCCTGGGATGGTGCGAGGAAGTACAGAGCGGAGTGCAACACACTATAGTCGGCTATGTGCCGGCTTCTTGACACGATGCTCAATGTGGAAAAGGTCATACAAAACTGCAGCTTCGCTGAGGTGGATCATCCTGAACAGCGTCAGCTCTCGTGGAGCGTTATATCGTTGATCATTCCCGAGTGACGATGTGAGACGTACTTACAACGTGTCAAAATAAACAAGTGTAACGTAACGAGACCGCAGTTCGAGATAAGAATAATTTGCTTAAACGGAAATTCGAGATTATCAATCGGTCACACCACGCAGATTTGGAGCACATTCCCGGAACGTGCGATTGATTGATTGCCCTTGCTATGATTGCAGAGTGAAATCGTCCACATTCCGTCTCTGATTATTGGCTGCCTTTCGACATTTGCCGCAGTGCTAGAATGTCCTTTCCAACCGTGAAAGTGTTTTCCAAGCACAGTTGTCTACTTGCAAGGCGTGATGAGACTAGCGAGTTTAGCTTTGCTCAGCTCTCCGGGTACTACCCGGGCAGAACGCAGTTTCGAACGCTTGAGAACCTTGCGTGTGCTGTTCGTGTAAAGGCAACACTGTGGTCGCCCTTGTTTCGGTTGGCGCGCCGCAACCCATTACGGTTCAGTCGCACGTACAATATACGTGCATCAGGAGCGCGCAGTAGGGACCGCTCGCGCGAGCAGCGGGCAAAATTTCTTTTGCGCAAAGCGCGCGACCGTTAAATCATTCTTATCGGCAACACCAAGTTGGCCGCGCGAGGAGCGGCATATTTCCACTAGTTTACCGGCCCTGGCAGTCGCTTTATCGCGCTCGTATCACGCCCGCCGCATTGTGCACAGGGCACCCCCCCCCCCCCCCCCCCCCCCCTCCCGCTTCTGTCTACGGGCCGCCACTCGAGGAGGGTAGCAGAAACTAAACAGCGGCACCGCGTTTGTTTTTCGCGCGAGTTTCTTCTCTCGCCGCAACTCCTGCTTATCAAGAAACTGCGAAGCGTCGAACGGGAAAGAAAACGTGAAACAGGGAAGCGAACAGCAAGCGGAAAAACAACGGACATATTCCCCGCGTGCGTGTGATCGTGACACATAATTGGATAACGCTTTGGGCGCATTCCTGCTTGCTTGCTTGTCTTCTTAGCGGCGTAACATGAAACTCGCTTAGTGCGTCCTCTCCGCGCTGCTCGCTTTACCCGCGCCTTCCACTATGCGCGCGTGCCCGCAATATGTGCGAAGTGTTACTTCTGAAAACAGGACTTTAGTCTTCTGCTTGTGGTACCTTTATCCTCACTCTGTCGCTTTCTGTAGTTTTATACTTTCACACGCGCGGTCGCGTTATTCATTCTAGGACGACACAGGTTCGCTCTTGTTCCTCGCGCGAAGCAACGTCAAAGGAGGACGCGTGCTCTGCCGCATCTTCATATCGCGCGTGCTTGTGCTGTTTTTCGTCAGCCAGTGCGCAGATGCCAAGGCATCTATATGCTCGAGGGCGGTGTCGTTGTCGCTTTCTCTCGCTCCGAAGGAGGCGCTTGTCGCCGAGATTTCCTTGACGAGCTCCGCAATCCGATGTTCCCTGTCGAGCTCCAATTTCTTGCCTTCGCGCCCGGTGAGTGGGCCCCACTGCCCAAGGCACGCGAGGCATCCAGCTCGCTTCGTTAGGCGAACTCGTGGGCCCATCGTGTCGTAGCTCGCATATATAGGCGCTCGCTGATTTCCCACCGGGCTTGGTAATTATTCCTACGTGCCCGGCATGAGTTGCGATCTGTTTTGTCGTCGAGAAAACGTGCGGAGTCCCCGAAGAAGCGCGCTCGAGGAGGAAGGATGACACCATATGCCCGCCTGTGCTCGTGCTGCATGCGTGGGACTCGCGAATGGGCGCGCTGGCGCTGCTGCGCACGCGACCTGCTTGCAGAATGGAGATCCGGAAGCCCCGGTGCACGATGCGCCCGCCCGCAAGCGCACCGTTTCGTACATACATTCGCGCCGTGCGAGGCCTTGGCCGCGCGCCCACGCGCCCGCCACGCCGTAATCGTCGCCGGGGTCCACTCGCGCGCTATACTCGATGCTGCCTCGCGGTATACCCTTTCTTGTTTTGTATTTTTTTCCCCCTTCTTCCATCTTCCGCGCTATGTTGACGCGCTGTCGGCGCAGCGCCGGATTCGTCCGCGCTGACTCACACTCCTGAACAAGCGATCCTCTCTGTTTATCGCGCGCGCCGCGGCCGCATGCAGAATCACGCGACACGCCAAACAGGGCGCGCCTTTGTTCTTTCCCGCTTAGGTTCTTGCCTCGCAGGCTTTTCTGTCTGGCATAGTGGCGGTATGGCGGGGCCGCTCTTTTGATCGGCGAGCCACTGCGGCGTGTCCGTTCTAATTGCGCTTGCGGAAGCAGAGACTAAGCCATTGAAACAGCCGAGGGCCACGCAAACGGGCGTTCTGTGGAGACGCGGCTAATTAGCATCGCTATGCCGCGCTTCAGCTGCTTCAACCGCGGGCATTCAGCTTCTTCGATTGCTTGCATGAGCATCGTGGTGACCGCGGACGGAGCCCATTCAGCGCCTATAATTCCGTGTTGCGGTCACTTGATTTAGAAGGTGCCGTATTCAGGGCCGTATTGATAAAGCAGATTGTGCGCTATTCCGCTGCTTCATCGCCAGGTCGCAGGTTCAATTTCCCGCCACGGCAGCCGCGGCATTCGATTGTGGACGGAATGCAAAAACACTAGTGTATAGCGTGCACTGGATGTTCTTGAAGAAACCCAGGCGGTCCGAATCGATCCGGAGCTAGTCCATTAAACGGCGTCTCCATGTAGTCTAAACTCTGGTGTTGCTTTGAAGCGTTAAACGTTCAATCAATCACTCTGTGGGTTCGTGCTTTAGAATAGTTCGTAATCGCGGACGCCGCACTGTATAGTGATAGTGGATGGGGGGTTAGCGCGGGCGACCGCGGTTCATGATAAACAAGCAGTTTTGACGAATGAAAGCTCTGTGAAGTCTTACATCCAGTCCTGTGTTTGTATCATGACCCGTACTGTTACTGATCTTACAAATCGTTCTAGCATATTAAATGCCTTGTGAATACGGACCCTGACAGGCCTTCAGTGGAATCAAGCTCTATGTGAATACGTTTTATCTTCCGTAAAACTCACATGTTGTCTTTTGTATTCAACGCCTTGCGTAACTGCCCCGTGAGATGGCCAACATAAATTCATATGCCAAGCGGAGTGAGTGGTAAGCCGGTCTTGATGCGCCGGTGTAAGTCCCGTGATAGAGACTGGGAAGAGCAGAGAATTAAGCGTATACCTTTCCAGAACCTTCTTACTGAGCGTACGGCGAGGCGCTTTTGTGCGTCTAGGTGAACTATGATATAGAATTATCTTCAATCAGGTCGACCGCGCATAAAACAGCGGTGGTATTACTGGGTTAATTCATTTCGCACTTTTCGTTCGCGGCCTTCAATGTGGAACGTACTCGGGACTCCCATTTATACGCAAAGAACCATCACCTGACGAACCATCACCGAGTGACGCAGCTGAGGCGCTGTAGATGCATGGTTCGCCTTTCCTGGATGCATATTTCTCCTGGTGATTGCATCGGGCGCAGCGCCTCTTTGCCTGCAGGATATTCTCTCCGAAAAAGGATGTCTGGCAAGATGAGCCATAGTTGCCAGCGCAGCTCTTCTGCTATTCCAGCGTCGACTGCTCGTTTCGAAACCGTTGTCGCTTGGCTGCACCGCCGCGCGGCGAGTGCTGTCGTAAGTGAATAGCTCTGACACACACACGAGGCGGCATCCTTTCTTTTATTTGTTTTTTTTCCCCTCGCTCATTTTCTTCTTTCTTTTCCTATGTGTGGCTGTCTCCTCTTGCAGAGCACGTCTGCGCGCATCTCGCTTTTCATGTGACCCGCCGCTATTTCTGCGTCCCTGACTGAGCGGCTTCCTGTCGTCTAACTCATTCGGCCTTGGTTAAAATGAACTACACACACACAGACGCCTCGTGCCATTTGCTAGTTTGGCTGCGTGCGCCGCCGTGGTGGTTCGTGCGCCGGGATGAATAGTGTGTACGCCTTGAGTAGCTCTAGCCTTGGGAGACCTAACCGATTCTACCTGCACGGCCGTGCGCGTTGCGTCGTTCGCAAAAAAACACTTTTCCCGGCGTGAGAAGGGTTGTTTCTCATTTTTTCTCCTTCTCATTCATGGCTCGTTACGCTTTGTGCGTAGTATTTTCTGAGCAATCTTTTAAACTTGTTCTTCCGATAGGCTTTTTCTCCGACGGTTTCCTAATGCTCTTCTTCATCTTATGCCCAAGGTCTCGTCCGTTAACTTTGCCGACTTTGTCTTCAAGCGACTGATTGGTTCCTACATGTTATCTCCAAGAGCAATTTTTAAAGCTCGGGACACGGCCTGGTTTAGACACGTTGATTACACGTGAAGGCATTTCTTGATAGTGAACACCAGCGTACGCCTGCGACATAAACTTTCTCTCTTCAGTAACATCTTGGTGAAGGCTAGTTGGTTCATCTTTAGAACTAAGCTGAAAGATTGAGACTAAACTAGGTCACACAGAGAAACACACACCACAGAACAGGCGCTGACTGCCAACTGATTTTTTTATTCGAAGAACGCCGGTCTTTTATGGCTCTTTTTTTTTTTTCTTGACATTTGCCACAAATTGCTTCAATCACTTAAAATCGACATTCAGGGGCACCTGACAACATTGGAAACATTCTATAATGATGAGAAAATTACCAGCTTTATTTATTGTGACGAGTTCGCAAGGCATGATGCCGTACGCACTCATTAATACCGTACCGCGCTTGGTCTTAACTTCTTCGAGGAAGTAAAATAAATGTTCTAGTCACTAATTAAATTGACCAAAAAACATCTCTTAAAACCTTCTGCTCTTTACACATGTGCTCAAGAAATAATAACAAAATACTCGAGGTATTAACTATGAACGTCATTACATCCTTACCTGCTTGTCTAGCTGCCCATACAGCTGCATGCCTTACAACTGACATTGATGACTAACAGAAAAAAAAAAATATTATTGCTACATCCCCGCTATATCCTTAGATTCATTGAGGGGTGGCATCTTTGGCATAGTTGCTGTGCGCCGGTCACGTTGCGTGCTGGTTCTTTTTTTTTTTTTTTTTTTTTTTTATTCTCCACCTTTCTTGCAGGTGTGTGGACATTATGCCGCTAGAACACCAGCACTCTCTCTGTCCGTTTGTTTGTTTGCTTGTTTGTTTGTTTTTCCGTATATAGTGATTCAACTCAACTCATGCATGTTTACTGGTGGGAGAAGCCTATCGCTGTAAGTCGAAGAGAAACACGCATATTGTCATTCTGAATGCCGTTTCTCTGTATTTTATTTCCACTTTTTTGTTTTTATTTATTTATTTATTTATTTATTTATTTATTTATTTATTTATTTATTTATTTATTTATTTATTTATTTATCTTTTTTATGCTATTTCCCTGTCGGCCTGTTGTTTCTTTTCGCTGCACTCTTATTTCTCTTTTTCTATCGGCGAAGCTCGAGTCCATGCACAGCCTATGCCATCACCCACAGGCCTATATTTTATCAATACCTGATTTAGTTGGGTTCGTGTCGTGCGATTGGTACTGACCTCAATGACATCATGCTATTGCGACCTCCCAAGTGTTGCGACGTTCGTCGATACAACACCTAACACTACCTGCCATCGATTCCGCAGCTCAACCGGCCGAGCCGATCAAATGGCATTCGGATCTGGCATTACCAGGTGTACGAGCGCATATACATACCTTAAGCGTGAAGCGCGCGCGCTGTGTGTGTGTGTGTGTGTGTGTGTGTGTGTGTGTGTGTGTGTGTGTGTGTGTGTGTGTGTGTGTGTGTGTGTGTGTGTGTGTGTGTGGGTGTGTGTGTGTGTGTGTGTGTTTTCTTGCGCAGTTTATAAACGTCTAAAAGCTATGAACCAACTAGCCCACCAGAACGTCCTACTGAAGTGTGTGTGTTTGAAAGGGGTTGGTGGGTGCGTGGGGTGGGGGTTGGGGCTTGACTAAGTCAACAGAGCACGGGTGACACTGTCGTGCCTCGCTCGTGTGACCTCTTTCTGATCAGTCTTCCTCTCTCACCGTTCGCTCTTCGCGTGTGCATTGTGGTTGATATAATCATTTTCCTAACACATGCTGTCCCGTCGTGTTTCCGTCGAAGCATGCACTTATTTTCGACCTGACCACGACTGCTGTCTTCATTTCCTGTTCGCCGTACTCAAGGCCTCGTCGTCGTAGCCTGCGACTCGCTGGCTGCTGTCCCGGAGCATCCGGCTTCGGCCAGTGCGAGCACTTTTGCTTTCAGCACTCGCCTTGACTGGAAAAGAGCATCGTTATCCAGGAGACGGGGATGGCTAGAAGAGGGGAGAACGGGGTAAAAAAATGTCCCTCAGTACAATTGTAAAAACAAAAGAGAGAGGAAAAACACACACATTAAGAATGAAAACACGTACAATGAAAGACTCGCTCTGGGTGAGAACTCCAATGTCAGATGCACTGCCCCAAGAAACCTTCCCGATCCACTTGTGCATTATGGCGGACACGTTCTGCGCACTTTCTGTGCCTCGTGGTGACACAGAGAGCACTTAAACGTCGTCATAAAGTTTCGTTTCTACGGTGCTATTGCAAGATGCAGCCCCCGTCCCTTCAAACCCCTTGCTCAATGTTTCTTATTTCATGCTTAACTAATGAGCTTTTTAAGCCTTTTTAAACAGCTCATAGCATCGTGAATTTAGAACCTGGGGCCCAATTCGCAAAGCTTTTCGTTCGTAAGTGTTCTTTATCACTGACTAGCTGCCTCTGCTAACAATATGTCCGTCATCAGGATTGGCTAAAATTTGGTCTTACGAACAATTCCAACGTAAGACATTTTCGTGAATACGGGCCCAGATCTCTTCAGTGAAGTCAATTGTTTTGTATATAGAGCGATTGTATATAGAGCGATGTGCTCTATATACCATAGTATCAGTGTCCCTCCACGTTAAGGCTTGTTAACAGCTGGAATTACATTTCTTGGCCCATACAATTCCAGGAAGCATAGATGAAAAAAAAAAAGCAAAACAAAATGCCATCGCGATGTGCTTGGGTTTGCATGCCTTGCAAAGGAGTAATGATTAGATGGTGAAATGGTGTCCATCGCCTTTTATCTAGTAGGCTACTCTAATAGCAAATACTTCAAAAACAAGAACACACATGCCCAAACAAATGCACAAATAGCGCAGACTGAGGCAGCTTGCGCGGCGTACATAATCAAGACCTGCGTCCCGCACAGGAATGTTTCAATCGCTTTCGCCTCGCCCTGTTCCGAAAACGCCCCACTCGAGTTGTGAGTCTCGACTCATTGTCAGCGTATATGTAGCCTTAAATACGTAGTGCATATATTTAGCTTGAAATATTACAAATCAGTGCCAATTGTTCGTCGTACACAGCGTCTCCGCATACCGCTATAGGTATATTGTGGACAAAAATTTGGCTGTTTCACCCTATATACACGCGAGGCATTGACAGCAAGGTTCAGCGTTTCCCTTGAACTCCTCGAGGATACCTATACGCGGGTGCGAAACGCGACGCATCACACAAGGTAACCGCTGCTGGCCTGCAGCAGGAACAGCGCTCCGGCAGCTACCAGGCGTCTCGCAACGCTGGCCTGATGAGGAGGGCGCCGCCAGTGGCGTTGCAGGCGTCGATGGTGCACGACGGGAAACCGTTAGTCAGCGCCGAGGGGAAATGTGGGATAACGTTAGCTCGACATTTACTGCCCAGGCCCGAGAGAACGCACAGCAGCTCAGCGGGATCGTTGGTGCGCTTATAATGTGCGTGCGTACACCGCTCATGTCAGCAGCCGAAGGCCAGAAGGCTGCCCTGGCTCCACCACTGAGCCGCTTGAGCGGAGCGTTGACTGTGCGTGCACTTCGTTGTTTTTGCAGCCAGGCGGCACTTCGCGTCTCCGGAGACCCTCCAAACCTCCGCGCATGCGCCGTTGATAGCGGGACAGCACGATGGCGGCGCCGACGTCGTGATTGCGTCTTCGAGCGCCCGTATAATTGCTATCGCTATAAAACCAAGTGCCGAAAGGTGGCGGGTGAATGTCGAACTGGGATGTTCAAATACTCCTTGGGCCAGCTAAGGCAGTTGGGTCGCGCCGTTTCTTTGGGATTGCTGACGTCCGCATATTTGCAGACGAGGTCCCGTATCAGGCAAGGAGAATTTGCCAACCACGCGTCGGCACTGTGGGCGACCGCGCTCGCCGAATCTCCCGCGGCGCGGCAACCTTCACCTTTCGTCGACCCGCTTCGCCAGCGCAAATCTCACGTGCCACGCGTGACGTACGAGAGGGGCCACGCGCTGCCGACCGTCTTTCTGCCAGCGCCTTGTTCCCTGGTGCGTGACGTCAGCCGATGAGACTACGTGGCACGTAAACCCACTGGCTTCGTTTGTCGAACCTCCTGATGCATGCAGCAAGCATGACAGGCATCGGCCCGCCCTAGAAACGGTGTACATCTGTATTTTCTCTTTACTCTGAAGGGGGAACCTGATAATTATTCGCAAGAATAGCTGATCACTGCTGTGGACTCTGTATACGAGTTGACCGGCCGGAAGACTCAAAAAATGTCTGCAGAGACGTAATAACGTATTGTTAGCGGCCGGTGGCCACAATCTGGCATGACGAATGCTTTTACCTGCTGATGAGATACTATCAAGTAAAATAAACGGACGCTTAACGTGTACAGTTGATCGTACCAACGATACAAAAGGTAATATGCGCTTAGCTCCTTTACAGACTTGAGTTCATGAAATCTTGGCCAGTCTGGCCCATCAAATCGGTCATGAGTGCTTCCTTATCGGCAGGACTGCGAAAACTGCAACACAGAGGACGAAGAAACGGGAAAAGACGAACAGGATCCAAAGTTCTTGTTGCGCGTCTCGTGTTCGTTATTTTTCCGGTGCAGCCATAATTTTACTGACGTAGACAGTTTCAAACTTTTTCGTTGAAATCCTATACTGATAGCCGCATTCAAGCGTATTTCAGCTTCGCAATTGTGGTGGAGTAGTGAAAGCGTTTTCCTGGAACCTAACCACCGCTTCAATCGGTTATTGCATCGATCTTCCCGACGAAGTGCACGTATAGTCTTGGTGAGTGAAGTGCGTGCTTGCTACTCCTTTCTCAGAGGCTTATGGCAGAGCCGTTCAGCACTGCAGAGGCGTATTGTCGCGTGTTTTCACGAGCCCTTTCAAGCACACAGCTTGCAGACCGGCCGAGGAACTGTGGTGGCCTGCCTGCCTGCGTGCGTGTCGTCAGGACAGCGCGCCTGCCAGCCCCACGTCCCATTGTCGCTGCTTCTCCGCGGTGCATTGCAATACGGTTACCGAAAAGGGCTGGAAGCGGCCCGAGCACGGAGCTGGAGGCACACCATCATTATCCCCGTACGGCACAGGCAAATCGATTGGCCCTAATGGCTAGCAGTTCAGGCCGGGTGTCTGAACCCGCAGTCGGCTGCCGAGTGCGACGTCGGTGGCTTCAGCAGCAGCTGCGCTCGTGACACGCCGGGCGGGCTGCCGGCGGGAAACGTGGCGCAGCCCCCGCCGCGCGAACAAACCGTCGTGGTGTTTGGAAGGACGGATACAAATCCAAGGACACGTTGCGCAGGAGGCGCACGCCGCCCGCGCGAGCCCTCCCCCCGGCCGAGTATGCGGCAGCAGCAGCAGAAAGTGGCGGCGCGTGTCATTAAAGTGGGCTGCATTAGGATGGCCACGAAGGAGTTCTCTGCGGCCGGAGCCCCTCGCGTACGCTCCTCGCATGCTCTTCCTGACTGGGAAGCGGTGCTGTTGCGAAACGATGGTCGCCCGCTGCCACTTCTGCCGCCGGCGCAGCAGCAGCAGCAGTTGTAGGCTGCCGGCTTGGACGGCGAGCAGAAACGGCGTCTAATTAGGACTGAGTCACGCCTTTGTTGCCGGCCTCGGCTGGCGTTGAGATTACCTGCACGCCTCGGCGCTACTGCATGCGGTGCTAGCAGGCTGAACTTCCTTCGAATGCAAGTATAGGGGATACCGCCAGTGTTTCTTTCGCTAATCGGTGCGAGCCACGCACGTTTGGATTCTTTCTTTCTTGTCTTCCGCCTCCTGCTGGTTTGGCTTTTTTCTCTGGTCGGGTGATGAAATCATGAAAGGACGTTTGCAATAAGTTGCGCCACAGCTGCCCCCAATGTTTGAGAACCGTCGGTGGTGCACCGGCGCTCTGCGGTTGTAAGCATAGCTAATTTTCCAGGAGTCACTTCAGGGAGTCGTTACGGGAACGGTGGGCCTGTGGGAAGTTGGTTTGCGCCGAGATGCTAATCAGCTATCGCTTTTCGTTCTTGAGGCGTAGTTTTTGAGTAGAAAGTTTCTTCTTTTTTTTTTGACGTTTATCCAATGGCATAAATGATTAAATATACAAATTAAGCCAGCAAGCAGAAACGACGTCTAATTAGGACTGAGTCGCTCCTTGTTGCCGGCCTCGGCTGGCGTTGTGCTACGTCGCATCCCACTGTCCAGCTGTTAAGAGTATTGCGATGGAAGTCTGCATAGCCACACACCTATCGTAATTAACGGGGTAGTCTTGACGGAGCCCAGTCCATTAGGGTTTTTAAATGCGTAAGCATTGCTATGCCTACCCAACGAGGAAACCCCTCCTCCGTCTCTCACGTAAATCGAATCGCTATAAAGAAGTTAATGGATAAAACAAAATAAATTCGTAAGAAATAAAGTTCGCGGTGGTGAGTTTCGAACCTACGACCCCACGCTCCGACGCCGAGTGTTTTACCCACTGGGCAAAACATGTGCGCTTGCCGTAGGTGAATATAGCTGAACCATATGAATGTGTTGCATCTACCGGCAGTGCAAAACATGTCAAAGGAGAACAGTTTCTATGAAGGCTTTGTTGAAAGATTTGGTGATGGTGGAATAAAAGCCATCTCTAGGACCACGTGTAGAGTCGACTTGGAGCATTGTAGACATTAGGAAAATTCCGATATTGCGAAAATTTATTGTCAAGCACGCCACATCCTCGATGCGTTTCGGTGGTCGCGGGATGCGCCTTCCGTTGGGGCGTTCCTTCATCGACCGAAATGCCACTGATCTCTTAGGACTCATGCGCTTCACGTCGGACAACACGCACAGATAAGCAGTCAATGAGTTGATAAGCATGATAAGGAGCGATGAGGGGATTTATCGTTCTTATCACGATTGATAACGGTTCGACGCGGATGGGGAAGGGGCTAATGAGCGACAAGGGCTTATATTGGTCGATCGGAGCAATTATGATAAAGTTAATAAACACTGATAAGGGTTGAAAGTCCGATAAGGTTGATAAAGATAGGACCGATTGCGATAAGGTTGACACCGACCGAGAAGGGTTGATAAGCGTCGGATCTAGTCCGATAAGATTGATAACGACCGATAAGGGTTGATAAGGGTTTATGCTGGTCGGATCAATATTTATTACATTGATAATGACACCGGGCTGCATGGAGATGAGCATGTCGCACAGTGCTTACGTATGCTTATACAACTCCCAAAGTAGTTTCTGCGTGAAATTTTTCGATTCTGTTGTCTTGTGCTGGGTGAACTGAAAGGTGCATATATGAACTGGAATTAGTGCGGGACTGGTCTTTTCTTCACCCCTAATTCAATTTCGCGATGACATTGCTAGGCTAGCGCCCCTGAGTGGAATGTTACTTTTCTTTTGTGTCGTGGTCATTCGATAAGGCAGGCGTCAGTTGTCCTGATCGAAAGTTTCAGTTCCGACTAGCGGTTGTTTGAAATTTCGTAGACGTACTTTTATTGGAGAGAAGGAAAAAAAAAAAGGTAAGAGGAAATGTTGGGTCGCGCTCTTCAGTGTTTTCTTTCTTTATTGACTTCTCCATCGCCCGTTCCTGGCGTTTTTCTGACTTTTCGGCTGGCGCCTGATGAAAGCCGGCGCTTGAAGAATGGTTGTCGCTTCGGCCTCGAGTGCTGCTTCAAAACCGGAAGGCGGGGAAGAGGCGGGCGGCCGAGCGATGTGTGGTCGGGGAATTCCGCGTTGCCCTGAAGCGCCGCCCGGCGCATCTATCGCGCCTCTAGCCTGCTTCCCCTCAGGCGCCATTTTGTGCCTGCCGGAGGAGAGCGAAAAAGAAAAGACCATTATCCCGTTCTACTTTACAACGACCGTCGTTTCGACGTTTTCGTGAAAGGCTTTACTAACGTTTGCGAGTGAAGCTAGCGATGCGCCCGGCCTGGCGCCCTTGGTGGAAGATATGGACATGCGTACGTTGTTTATATATCTTGGGCGGTGGCGCTTAAAGCGGCGTCGATGCCGGTGGCCTCCTAATGGGTTTCGTGGGCATGACGAACAGTGGCGCTGGGGCGCGGCATCGTCTCAAAATGCTCTCCTCGTCCTCCCCTCAGTGTGGCGCACGCTCCTCATCCCTGTACTGTGCGACCGCAGTGCGCAGAGAGCTATCGTGATTTCGCCAACTTACTGTGTCACGCAAGCTCCAATTGAGCGCCGTAACCTTGCATTTACAACCGCTTGCGGAACACTGTTCATTCGCTGATACATGTGCGCTTATTACACGTGTATTGGCAGTTATGTCCGCTGAATCGCGTTCTCTCCACTTGTTACGGATATTGCGCGTTGTATGAAATCGTATGCTTATTTAGCACGAAGGGAGGAATCGTGTACTGTGACAGAAAACAAATAGTTTTGGAAAATTTAGGTCTATTCACGCCTAATACAATGCTCATGGATTGCTACGTTCGGTGAATCGTTCCTGTACGCGCACGCACGCACGCACGCACGCACGCACGCACGCACGCACACGCGCACACACACACACGCACACACACACGCACACGCACACGCACACACACACACACACACACACACACACACACACACACACACACGCGCGCGCGCGCACGCACGCACGCACGCACGCCACGCGCACACACGCACACGCACACGCACATGCGCGCGTACGCACGCAATAGCACTCCTATATAGCAGTCTAACTGGAACGATCAGTTTTACTTCACGGACAAAGGCGCCAACCATCCCAGTCGCATGCGTCAACAGTGAACCGGGGAAACGCAATTACTTTACTCCTGTTCATTTTCATCCTGATATCCTTCCGGCAATATTTTTCTCTTTTCAGCCGTCCTCCTCTCCGTTAAAATCCAAAGTCGCGCTGGCGAAGTATTAAAAGCGCAGGAATTATTGTCCGCCGAAGGCTCGCTAAGAGCACCGAAGCGTCGCGTTGTGTCACAACGCGGAAGAGTTCGTTCTTCGCTGCCGAGGGGCTCTCCATGCCTTTTATACTATTTCTTTTTTACTCCTTCTCTATTTCTCCTCTTCTCAGACGCCTTTCGGCCAAGGGCTGGCAACGCTGTTTCTCTTTGTGCTTTTTCGTGTCCCTGCGTGTGTATTGTCGGCGCTGCGTCTTCCGTCTTTCTCTGCGCCGCTCGCTGATTTCGAGGCGAAACTGCCCCCGTCTCGGGCCCGTTCTTTCCGTTTCCGCTCCGCATGATGGATGATTTCTCCAGGTTTTCGGAGACCAAAGGGCGATGAAAGAGGCCCGCAGGCGACGAGCCTGCGAACAGCGCCGATGTCCACACACGCCGTCGCCATATTGCGCGCGTCATCTTTTATCGCGCTCCCTTTCTGCTTTGTCATTTCCATGTTCTTTTCTTTTCTTGATTTTTCCGCACTCCTCGCCTTGCTCGACTTGCTCGCTGGCAATTTGCACGCCATGTTTCACGGAAATAACCACGAAGACAGCCGTTTCCGGTGAATGGTATTCTATATGTGTCTACGCGCGTTCCTCGAGTATGCGCCAAATCGTTAACGGTGATGAATTGCGAATGCTGTCTGCACCATGGAGCGGCATACCGCGCTGCTTCCCAGATTCAACTCTGCTGGGAAGCGGATTTAGGCTTTGCACGGACGTTCCAGTTACGACAAAATAACTTTGGAGGTAAATCACTAATCCGTGAAGCTCGTGAGAGCGCACCAACTGAACCTGTTCCACCCCTTCGGCATTCGGCAATTAGAGAAATGCAGATCGTACAGTTTTAGGTACTGTTTACTCTTAAATCGCGTGAACTGCTAAGCGCTGACTGCATTTCGCAAAAAGCTCTTTTCGTACTTCCGATGGTGTCTGGTAAGAGCAGAAGGTTCTTCATTTTGCACCTACGCTTCGTTGAAAAGAAATTAAAGCTAAGTCTGAAAGTTTGCTATTTAGGTGGTGCATGCTCGTAAGCCGCAGAGCATCCGCCTTCAGCTCTCGCTACTGTAATTAAGGTCGTATACAGAACCATATTGGGAAACCGCGCGCAAGTTATGTGCGATCCTGTTCTTTTACCATTCTCTCTTTGAGTTTGTATTATGTTTTTGGGACCTTAACGGGCATAACTAAGAACACGAACATGGCAGCATGCACTCTTCCAGTTCTGGTTCTTGTCGCACCTTTCGTTACGCTTTTTAGTCTAAAATCACGTAGCAACTATCACAAGGGCACAAGACAACTTAAGTCGGTTATTCTTAGCGTAGAATAATTTATGGCCGAGCATTTTGAACTGCAGCGCAAAGAAGGAACTGTGCGCATCGAAATCGAATTAGATGGCGCAGTTAGGATACAGGGTACTTGTATGCAGTTGCCACAATAAGATAAAGTAGTGCAAACAGTTATATAATTGCCATGTAGCGCAGGTACCTAATTTAGCTTACGCTGGGGTTAAACGTAAATAACAATCTCAACAGTACACCGGGATGTTTTTCCATTCCGCAACCGTCAGAATGCGATCGCCATGGCCGGATGTCATACCGTTTAAGTGGTCCTCACCCTGCTTACTTTAGCCCCTTACCGCATGGTGATATCACGAATGAATTAATGAAACATCTTTATTAAGGAAAGGGATGGCTCTACGCCCAGAAAGGGATAGGGTTCAAGTTACGGAATCACGTGCGACGACTAGATGCCTGCCTCGCGTTCAAACTCCCAGAGGGAGAGAAGCGTGTCGCGGACTTCGATGGTCGTCGGGCGGGGCATATCATACATATATGATAGGCGCAGAGCGAGTACTTCTAACTTAATAGAATCGACGCAAAGGAAATCAACATTTTCCCCCGAAATCTGTGTCATCTCTAGCGATGGAATTATAGCAGCTGTAATTATGGAAATAATTGTTGAGTTAGATTTTTCTCTCGAAGTACGTATGCCGGCAGTTGTTCACACAAATGCGCAAGAAGTTCGTAAACAAACAGGTTATTTGCATAATTATTACACTTGAAAGTAGCGCAGAAAAAATGGGGGATGATTTATTTGCTCCTTATCTGTCTACTATGATGTTCCCAACTGGAATGTAGTTCTGATGGTTCTGTGAGGCAAGCGTTAATTGCTGTATCACATTTGACACAGCATGCATGCAGAGCTGAAGAGCAGTAACTAACAATTCTCTCGGAGGAACAGGACGAAGGTATTCTTTCTACTTGCGTCAGTTGAGCTCCTAAAGCCTACTCAAAAAATAAAAATAAAAATAAAAAGAAGTGCACGTAGGGATCCGACTTAGATATTGCTGCTGTAAGTTGGTCAGTCAAGGATGACGTCACCAAATTTTAAGAAACCTTTAATAAATTGAGCTGCGAGAAATACACTCCATTTATTACACCGAAGTTCTTCAGTGGTTGTGATATTTTCTTGCAGGTTTCCTTAATTCAGACGTCTTTATATATGGTTGAAAAATATACACGTAACTGGGTAGAGGGGGGGGGGGGGGGGGAGGGGGGTGTATTATATATGATATACGCGACGATTTTCCCTAATAACATCGCAACCAAGCACTTCTGTATAAAATTGAAGTTTGTTTCGACATTTCTGACGTGACCAATGCTTCGTCTAAATTTTTCACAAGAAAACAAAAATTCATGCAGTAAGGGGTTAAATCTAAAGGGAACAACATTCAATGGCGACAGGATTAACTCGCCTTACACTACGGTCCGTTATTGTTTGAGCTGAAGAGCACCAGCTGCAGCCGCGGATTTTTCATCCATCAGCACTGCGTCCATTAGTGCGAACGCTGCCAGCATATTGCTGACGGAGGAACATCTCTCACTGGTATCGCTAACGTTGTGACGCGCTTTGCACCGACTGAAGGTAAAGGGAATATATCGCTGAGATAATCAGCTCGCTTTACACGTGTTTTCGGCTTCTGCATATTGTATACGGCTAGACGTCGACTCCTATACAACGCTGCCATGTTAATTGTCTAAAATCGCATTCCGAACGCAGAATATTATGTATAAGCACCGTGCATCGAGCCTTGTCGGGTCGGGCGTCGAAAGAAAATAGCGGATGCCGTCTGGTGTTTCGCAACCGAGTGAATGAACATTTCCGTCGCCGCTCGTGCGTTCTGGAAAGAAGGTAGACGCCGAAGTATATGGGGGGGGGGGGGGGGGGGGGGGGGGGGGCGTAAGAAGCACAACCCTGCCACCGAGAGCTCTTTCCTCACACTAGATCTTCGGGCTGAAATGGGACCGAGTAATTAAGCGAAGCATCGTTCAGCGTTTCGCCGCGCGGTTGCTTTCACTATGCAGTCGCGGCTTAACGTAGGAAATAAATGGAACATCAGGCCGGTGTGCCGGCGGCGGACGCTTTGCGCGTTTCGTCGCTGGGACAATGGGACGCGGCGACAAAGGAAAGGCCACAATGAATCCCAGGAGATAGGATCAACATTGTTTCTTCTCTCCGCTGTACAGCTATACGTCCGTTACAACACGTGAAAGGCAATACGTGTTCCTGCAACGGCAGTCCCGTTGGATTTCCTGCTCACTGCATGCGTATATGTACCGCGTTCGAAGTCTAGGCACGTCTATAGGCGTATACCTTTTTTCCGACTTCAAAGCTTTTCCGCAAATTGGCGCTATGAGCCGGACTCCCTTTTAGGCTCTGGCTCCACGCGTATATATACCTTCGGCGACGCAGATTTGACGTCCGCGCAGCTTCGCGTGAATTATTAAGACGGCGTGGTGTTCCCGCTGGTCGGGCAGCGAAGACTTGCCTTTGGACATTCATGGCCCGCCGCCATTATGTATCTCTTTGTGGCGGCGCATAGTAAATGTGTGCCGTTCGTAGAGCGATCCCTCCGGGAGGAACCGGTAATTTCTGTCGGACATTCTCGGTACACGGGTCTTCCTCTTTTCCTCCGTCCTTGCGCTCGCCGTGCGCCAATTCCATGGCGCGCTTCTAAAATGACGTCGTGTTGTGCGCGGCGCTATATGCCCGCGCGTATACACGACGTAGAATGAATAAAAAAGGAGCTTCGGCGAGTATAATATTCTGCGACATATATGCATTTTTGCTTCTCCGCTTACTCCCAAATGGGACGTCCTCGCTTTTTGTCTTTCTTTTTTTGGCGACGCTTCCTGCGCCGATAAGAGACTTAATGTCTTGAATTTGTAATGGGCCGCGATTGCGCACTGAGGGACGAGAAATGTCATTTCGTGAACGGTTTTCTCGTTGCAGTCGTGCCTAAAGTTTATATCACGTGTCTCTTCTTCTTTTACCTGTTTAGTAACCCCCTGCTCCTTTAAATATATCCTTCCCAACTTTCCGCGTGTATATATAGCAAGGAAGTTCTCTGCTCCTTGCAAATTCGGTCCCGAATTTTCTGTTCCAAAGAAAAGTTCCTTCTAGATTCACCTTTTGCATGTCTGCTAACCTTAATTAGCATCACTGACTTGTGCGTTCAACAGCGCGTTCTCGTCTATCTCGTAGTTCGCTTATTGCTGGCGCGAAGATGGTGAACGCTCGTCCGAGGCACCGCTGTTCGCGAACTATCTGTGTCGATACACGTGGAAATTTGACTGGTTGCCTTTTTTGCTTGGCGTCGCGAGCAGTGCTGAGTCACACGTATGTGGATGCGATAGTGCCCCCGCATTTGTCTCGTGTAGGCCGCGATAGACGTCGTTATAGGAGGCGTGCCCCCTCGTCCCCACGCCGGCCGTGTTTACTTTCAAAATAATCGCTGCACGCATGACCGCCCTCTTCTTTCCGCCTCATTCCCGGATCGGACCGGCTGGTCTGGAACTTCACGCAAACACGGCGATAGTACGACGTGGGCTGCATTGCGCGATATGTGCGTGGCCGGAGGCGCCCATTAACAGCGGGGACACGCGGACACGCACCGGACAGGGACAAATGATCGTTCGCCCGTGTTAGACCGCTTTGTGCTGGTGTAAATGGCTGTGGCCGCGACGGCCACTTTCAAAACGGGAGAGTATGCGAAGGCGTGCCGTGGCTCTTCATTTGATTGATCGATTGATTGATTGATCTTAACGTCCCAAGTATACCACACGGGCTATGAGATGCGCCGTAGTGGAGGGCTCCGGACTGACCACCCGTGGTTCTTTATCGTCCGCCCCCATCGGAATGCAACTGCCGCGATCGGGAATCGAGCCCGTGACCTCGTACTTACTCCTCAAATGACTGTAATGTATACGTTGAACATGTCGTGAAAATTATTCTCGCAGCGTGAGCGTATCCTCAACGTTGCCGTTTGCAGCTGTTGTAAGCAATCGGCGACACTGATTGCACTGTGCGTCGTAACGATGCCACTTCACGTGATGCCGCGGTTTTCGATGCCGCCTCGTGCGAGGAGACAAACGCATTAGCGTGATGTTCCTAGGTTCCACTTTCACTGTCTCGAAGGCTCAGTTTAGCTTCTGGGACATGTAGGCAACAACCATCCGAATCACATGACTCAGCAGAGAACGAAAGACAGAGCCCTTCCACTACTGTGAAGACGGAAGCCAGCGAAACTTTGACTAGGGTGGGTCTGCTATAGTGAATATTGCTATCTTAAATTTATCATCATCATCATCATCATCATCATCAGCCTATATTTTATGTCCACTGCAGGACGAAGGCCTCTCCCTGCGATCTCCAATTACCCCTGTCTTGCGCTAGCGTATTCTAACTTGCGCCTGCAAATTTCCTAACTTCATCACCCCATCTGGTTTTCTGCCGACCTCGACTGCGCTTCCCTTCTCTTGGTATCCATTCTGTAACCCTAATGGTCCATCGGTTATCAATCCTACGCGTTACATGTCCTGCCCAGCTCCATTTCTTCCGCTTAATGTCAACTAGAATATCGGCTATCCCCGTTTGTTCTCTGATCCACACCGCTCTCTTCCTGTCTCTTAACGTTAGTCCTAAATTTATAAGTCGTAAATGTATATATATATATATATATATATATATATATATATATCATTCTTATTGACTATATTGAGCGTCTTCGGCATGTTCGTCGAAGAGCAAGGACGCCGGCGTCTTGTTTTCGCCCGGCACGATGGCCAACTAGTGCGTTTGCTGCGCCAAGTCCGCCCCATCGTCATAGGCTAGCGTATGAGCCACAGTGTTCATAGCCGCGTCACACTGCACGGCATCATCAGGATCCTGACGTCAAGATCCTTGAAAATGTGGTTAAACGAGCGTCCGTCCTATAGCGGGTCCAAAGGGCAACTGCTGATAACAGCGCGATATCTACGTCACGAGACAAAGGGGCAGAACGATTTTTGGGACGTGCCGCCGCCGAGTGTCACCACACTTGTGAAAGAGGCATCGACGGTGGCGAGTGGTGTAACAATGAGCCATCCATCATCAGTTTTGACACCTGTGCTAAGGCACAACTGGCGGGAAACCGTCACCCACATGGAGCCAACCGCCATGCACATGGCGGTTGGCTCCAGCGAACGCGGATGATGATAGTTTTTTCTACACGCGGACACGATCGTGGGAAACCTAGCCCTTAACAGCTTCGCTGTAACAGAAGCTTTCGGTATTCATGACCTCCACGCTATATAGCAGTGTCAATGAGACATGGCGAGAGCTAGGACGCTTGCGTTGCAGTGCACGTTAATGAATCGCAGGTGGTCAAAATTAATCCGAAGCCCTCCACTATACGGCGTGCCTCATAATCAGAACTGGTTTTGGTGCGTAAAACCCCAGAAAGAATAAGAAGGATGAGCAGCCGCTGGCCGTCTCCTCCTGCGTGCTTCCCGTCTGTATCAGCGCTACATTTCAACCCTTCTAATGCTGCCCGGATCCGTTCGCCGCCGGGAACCGGCGCCGCCCTGAGCTGCTCTACTCGGAGGCCGGTAGGTCCGAGGCGGGAGAGAACGTATCCTGCCGGCTCGGCTTTCTGCGAGATGGGCTTATCACCGCCGGGAGCGTGTACACGCGCGTGTAGGGCAGTTTCCGGACTTCGAACGGTTTTCTGCACGCAGAAAACGATGCGCCGCGAAAAAAAAAAAAAAAAAAAGCGCTTCGTTCGCACCACCTGACGCCATACTGCGTTAGGCGCAGCTCGCACTTTCTCGCAGAAAGTCGCCGCCGCATAGCGGTCGGGTTCCTCTCGCGATGTTTATGAGCCGGAAACAGTCCAGTCTCGAGTGGGAGGCCGTGCGCAACAGCGTGCTCGTTGAGCCGGTGAAGCTTTCCTTCAGGCGTCCTGCATATCCGCCGGGTGACGAGTGCAGCGTTGGCAAACAACACGCCCGCGGCATCGCGCGCACGTCGCACTGCCGCCGCGTCTCTTGTCTCATTCACGCGAATTGCGACGTCCTCGTATCTGAGTGCGGTTACACTGTAGTGCGGTCGTCTCGCATGGCTTGGCATTTAAACCCTTGCGCCGAAGCAGGGCTGTCTGGAGGTCGGCGCCTGTTTGCGTTTGCCGGCAAATTTACGACTCGGACTTGCCGTCACCGCAGACGCTTATTATGGAAAGGCGCTGGTTGCTTCGACAGCATGTGGCGTGTTTACGAGAATTTGTCATCGTCTGACTCGGCAGGAGTTTCAACTTGTCAGATGGTACTTGTGTGCTTTTCGAAAAGCACCGTCAAGCTGTGCTGTCGAAATCCCGCGTGAGAAGCTGACACTGTTTGTGCGCCATGGCCAGTGTCGTAACTGGGTGGATGTAATTCTATTCCGTGAGAAGTGGCTACTGGCGGAGCGCTAATCCTGTTTGTCTTATAAGCTTCTAGCCCTCACAGCGTGTTGTAACTTGTAATGCACGATTCTTTGGCCTTTCGTAGTGCGGAGAATCTCAAGTCACGAGGTTCTAGGTCGGCAAGGGGTATGTAGATCTTGCGGCTATCTGCACATCATGTGTTATCTATATAGGACAGCTGCACACTAAAGACCAATGCAGGTGATCGTAGAACTGTGCACTGTAACACACTTTCTTACGCATATTTCTGGTAAGCGGTCATCTGCATGGTTGCTTCCGTTCCACGTTCCTGCTATAGATAAGAGGAAAAAAATATTACATATAAATAAATAAATTAATAAATTAATTAATTAATTATTAAATAATTAAATTGGGGGGGGGGAATTTGGTTCATTGAGAAGCATAGAGAGAGAGAGAGAAATAGAAGAGATGAAAGGCAGGGAGGTTACCCCGACGCACGTCCGGTTTGCTACCCTCCACTGAGTGGCTGAGGAAAGGTAAGGGAGGAATGCAGCAATAGACATACGGTGTCCTTGTAGCCACGTTAACTGAGCGCAATACTGCAATGGCCTCAGACCACTTCTTCAGTGGTCTGTTGACCCATACATTCCACTTCCATTGGTCCAGCCGATGTCGATCCGATGTGACGCAAGAGTTCGCCGTGTTCTCTGGTATATTATCGAATCAAAAGGGACTGACAAAAGTGACAAGTCGAGTACAAAAATTCAAGAAGGAAAGGTCAGTTTTGAAATGAGTTGGAGTTGCTATGCGTGTGATCTGTGAAAAGGATTTTTTTCTCTGGAAATAGAATAAAAACGCCGTGGTCAACTATAAAAGAACAAAGCCACAGTACTTTAGTTCGGTGCCTCTGTTGAACGATGGGTAAAAAAAAATTCGACCTTGCCCATAGTTCGCATTGAAAGAGTGGTCGTGATCGTTTGAAATTGCGCCCCGGAGGCTAGCGTGACCTGGTGGTCCCCCCTATATGTATCCCGTTTCTATATAGATCGCGGACCAGGAGGGGAGGGGGTTAAAATGATGGTTGCGTTTTTGTGTGACCAATCATCTTTGCTGTCGTGGATTTCAGTGCCCGAGAACACCTGGGAAAGTAAAATACCAATCCTTGAATATTGTTGAGCGGACAATGGGAGAATTTCTAGAAGGTGGTGCTATACATTGGGGCTGAAGTTGACTGAAAGACATACGAGATGCTCTCCCACGTGGGTCTGGAATGGGTGTGTGCAGCGTGCCGATAACAACGGCAAGAGCAGGCCCTCTGCCATGCTTTACTGAAACACCAGCACATCCTCGCCCGACGCGTGAGTTTCCTATTTTTTCCCGCCAGGTTACCGCGACTCGGTAGTTTACTAACGCGCGACGGGGGGTGCGAGTCAACGGCATCCCATGGTGTGCTCGACCGGCATCTGCTCGCCCTTTTTCGCGCCCGCACTGCACCATTAGCGCTGTCGTCGGCGTGCGGTCGCTCATGTGCGACGGCGTAGTAAGCGGGTCCGGCTGACCCGTCCAATGGCCGGCGGGCCGTATCTGCCGGACGCAAGACAAAGGGCGCCGTCGGGGCCCGATTGGCTGCGGTCGGCCGGCCATCGACGCTGCGCCGCGCAACGTGTGCTGGCCACGTGCATTGTTGCCGACTTGGGCGTCGTAATCCCGCTTGATGAACGCCAGCGGCGGCGGCGACGGCGCACGCCGACCGGCCTGTCACCGCGCCTTGACTCTTATCGGTGCGCCTGATGCGAGCCATTGTGTCGCGTCCAGCCGGCTCTCGGAGCGCTAATCCGACTGGGCCACCGGACGCCTGTCAACGCGGAAGCCGCCGTCGCTTACCCCGCCGTCAGCGGGTCGAAGGTCGTCCATCGAAACCCTGGTTCTTACCGATCCATAGCTCCATGACCCCATGTGCTGTGTTCTCTCTCTCTCTCTCTCTCTCTCTCTCTCATTTATTGTTTATGGCTCTCTCCAAACAGCTAGGTCTTTACTGAGGAGAGCATAGCTCTGTAATAACTCGCTCATTTGTTCGTGCTGCCACTGAGCTGCACGAAAAAAGAAAACTAACGCGAATAAATTGCGCTCTCTTTTCCAGATGAAATATGATTACAGGCCTAATTTTCTGTGTCGGGGCGGTTTCTGTAAAACGGTAACTTAAGTCAAGTATATCTTCGGACCAGAATACTTCTCGTTGGAGGCGAGATAAACGTTTCGAAGGCGCCTATACATTAATAACGGCGTTCATTAGCCAAACTCTCCCAATTCATTATACACCGTGCATGGGTAGCGTTGCGGCGTCAGATGAATAATATGCGGTGGAAAGCGTTATACAGGCTTTTATTTATTTTCTTTTTCCCTTTCTGTAATTAATCAAAGTCGTCATGCCGGCCAGATGTGTTACGGGTCTTTAGTGAAGAAAGTTGCTGTCGATGGCGGTAGCAGCAGATTTGATGTGGTAAGCCAGAAAGGCCCGTTCTTTATTTGGACGTGATTTTACTGCGTGCGAAGTCAGATATCTCACATCTTGAATTCTTAGACGTGGACCAGTAAATGACATGAGATCAGTCAAAACATATTTGTTTGCATGTTGGTGATGAGGATGATGATAGATGGGGTTTTCTGGCTCAAGAGCTTCTTTTCTTGCTTGTTCTTTTCCATCCCACCGGCGTAACTTTTCACCAGAATGTGTCTAACATGCACTATATGACGGGATGTTTAGTATCGGCTGAAATTACGCGCCAATTAGCATTGTTGCTTGTTCAAACGTACTAAAGGCCACTTTCCGTGCTCCTGTTCTAGCCTGTATTTGAATCATGTTGTAAAGCCCCAACTCCACTACACACACATATATATATATATATATATATATATATATATATATATATATATATATATATATATATTGAAGGAAGCACGTTATCACGCCAATATGCGTGTCCTTTTTCTACGTGACCATTCTTCCTACGTTCGGCCGTTTACTAAGGCAACCACTAGCCGTTAAATAAGTTGATGAATGTACAGCGAGGTTCGTGCCTAATTCATTATGGCCACAATTAACTATAGCGGCTTATCTCACAGAGCTCCTGCGGTTTGGGCAGAGTCTAAAGAATTCGAATCTCTCTACCATAAACCTCTCGTAAACGCGCCGTATCCGTGGTCACGACGTGTCTATGTGTATGTAGCTGAGCTGCCTTCCGAGACCACGGCTATCGAAATGATTAATTGGCGCTCGCACTCTCGAAGCACTGCTCTCTGATCAGCCTATATGGAAAGTTTGCCTTCCAAAGTTTTTGATGGGCTGGGTTATAACGGCAGCTGCCGTGAGCACTGCTATGCGGCCGTCGGCTCGCTGAAATCGACGCCTCTCTCGGCACCAGAAAAAGAAAAAAAAAAAAAAAAAAGGAAGGAAAGATCAATGCGACTCGGAATATGGAGCTTTTATAAAATAAAAGAAGACAAAAAAGTACGGCGTGTGCAGATCCCAATTTTGTTAGCCACAAGTGAGGCCTTCCCGTAGTTGGTCTTATTACGCATTTTAAGCTGAGCAGGCCACACGTGACGCCAGAACGACAAAGAGGCCCGGGCGGTGGAGAGAGCTTGTTGACACGCGTGTTCACTTGTGCACGCTCGGCTCGGCTTGTTAGTGGGAGTTTGAGGAAGTCTAATTACTGCCGGCCCCAGCGCGTTCACCACCGTGTGTTGCTTCCGGCTCATTATGTAATTCTATTATCTCCCGTGCGCTACCTGTCTCGCCAAAGCCGGCTGGCAGCCGCCGTCCACCGTTTCTTTCCTTTGTCTTCTTAATTGCTACGGCTCCCCCATCTATTACAGTTTGCCTTTATCTCTGCACGTTCGCCTTATTGCTTCTCAGTACTACAGTTTCTGGCGTCTCAAGGATCCTCGTCTGCATATCCAAGGGGGCTGTATCTACCGTGTAGAAACACTGTATTGAGAACAATAGTTTCCTCAACGGCATTATTTCCGTATCCAGTGAGCCTTGAGAGGGGAGGAGGCATTTGAGCGCTCTTACATTCTAATTCGAAGGCTTGGTGAAATGAAAATAAAACAGTTGGTGTCGTTTTAAGCTGGCTGAAAACGATATAGGTCACGCCTTTTCTGTAACTCAATTAAAATAGAGAGAGAAAGGCTCTTTAATGAAAACGGGAGAATGTTGTCTGGCGGCACGCCTAGCATGCTATACTCCATGTAAATGCGAGTTTTAATGAAATGATCCTAGCATTTTCATTTACATACGCGCAGGACACACGACAATTACGTACCACACGCAAAACGCACAACTTGCACGATGTCGTTGAGACCAGTGTCTGGCAGCAAAGTTGAATGCGCCTTCGTACAGAGCGGCACGCACAGGCCGCAATTGTCCTTGGCCTAGGTAGTACATTTCGCATGGCTCTCAAGGTGCCATTCCTTAGGTACAGTCGCGTTCAATGTGAGCTGCAACACGGTACCCGTGGTCGAACGGGCTTCGAGACCACACGGCGGCGTCGACGTAAAAAAAAATAATAATAAAATAAAGAAATAAATACTAGTAATTGCGACGGTGTTTAGTTATACAATTTTCCGTATGTCGGCGTCGCCGTGCATGCAGTGTTGGAGCAGCTTCGACCGCGTGCGTCGTGTTGCAGCTCACATTGAGTGCGACTGCACGTTACGTGCGACCTTTATGACGGTTCTTTAAAGCGTGACGAGGCTGCAATGGCGCTATATCTTCTCGTACACATTGCGCACAGGACACAGTCCTATATCAGCTTGATTCTATGTACAAGAAGGATTTTATGGTGGCAACGTCCAGCCTTGGTGTGCGAGCAGTTTATGCCGTTGTCAAACTATTCATTAGCACGTGACAACTTCAGGGGAAATATGGCTGCACGTGAGTGCGCTGGCTGGCAGCTTAAATATGTAGAGTTGGCAGCTTCACGTTTCACGTAGTGCGGCTTTTGGGAGAAACAGCGAACCTCGGGTTTCTTTTTTTTTTTTTTTTTTTTTTTTTCGTTCAGACGAATTTGGGAAGTTACCTTCAACCGTACATTTTCGCTTTGAGTTCTCCACTTGATTGTTCTTTCTTTATTTATTTTTACCATGCAAAGCGCACTGTGTAAGCGAATTTTTCCTGCAATTAGATATTTGAAATGCACCATTGCTGAGATCTTAACGAAAGAGTTAACTTCCGAATTCAGAATTGGATGGCAGTGTACATCTGTTCGTTCTGAATGTGTCACGCATTGAGCATCATTTCAACCACTCTCTCTCTCTGTCTCTCGTGCTGGTTTATTCGCGCTTATAATTGCCTTGCCCTGCATTGACGGGACGTGCGTGCAACGTTACACGTTATCGTCCTATCAATATCCCAAAGAAACGCCCCAAGCATTGCTTGCGTCCCGGCCGGAATTGCCATGATTGATGGCCTCCACACGAGTGTTAGCTTCGATGCAAAAAATGGGGCGGGAACGCACGCTGAGAGAGAATTAAAAAATAGAAAAAAAAAAAGGCGAGACCCTCCAGTCATCTTCTTTCGCGTGTTAACGCTCGGCATAATTTGATCTGAGGTGTCAGTGTTAATTGCTTTAATGAGATTCTCCGTTTAATGGGAAAGTCTTTTTGTGCAATCTTACTTTTTTTTTCTCACAACGGTGCCGCGTTGTTTCTTAGTCACAAGGCCTTAGACATTAATTTCATTTCGCTGATTTATATTGCCTCGCCTTTTCTTTTTTTTTTTTTTTTCTGCCATTCATCGGGACAGCTCACTCGCAACTTGCTAGTATTTGGCGAGCCGCGCGAAGTTGCGTTGAATGCGCGTACCTTGAGCGTTGCTAGATCAAAATTAGTTTTTTTTTTTTTTTCTTCTTCCTTTCCCTGAGACGTGCGTACTTCTTTTCCTTCGCACTAATGGCTTCGTGTGTGCCGTTCCGCTTAAGCAGGCGAGGCTCCGTGGCTTCGCATAGAGCACTGGCGGCCGCCCTCGCCTTCACGGCGTCTGAGGAGGGCGCGGTTCAGTGAAGGGGGAGGGTCGTTGTGCGGCTTTGAGGGACAACCGCGCGAAGCGCCGTCGTCGCCCGCCCGGCGCTCGGGCGCAGTGTTCGGCCGCCCGGAAGTTCGTCGACCCTCCTTTCGGCGGGCGTACGCGCTCGCGCACACGATGCGTTCGTTTGGTAGCGCGTCGTCTTCTGGTCGCGGCCATCGCGTGCGCGCGCTTTTTGTCTTTCGGCGCGCGCTCGGCAAACAGCTCACGCGGCCGCCGAAACTGTTGGCTGCCGCCACGTGCGCGTGCATCGCCCGCGAGCGCTTCACGGCGGAGCTTATCGCGCCGGGGCGATTGCCCGCCTTTTGTATCGCGCTCGTAGAAGAGCCGCCTTTATGGCCGCGATTCAACGCTCGCTGTGTCCCCCCGCGCGTTGCCGGTCTCGACCTTTATGGTCCCCCGCTTTGGGTCGTTTCTGTCGGAATACCTGCTTCTGAGGCGCTTGTGGAGTCGGCACGGTATTTGCTCGCGTTTGCTCTTTGTCTCGGTGGTCGGGACACAAGTGCAGCTCCGTGTTTGGCCACACCGCGTGCTCGTTGCGCCACGGAAGAACGCGCAGTTGCGCGTGCTCACGTGTCTCTTTCTTTTCTGCTCAGTTTTATTCCCTAACATGCCATTTGGAAGTCTTCCGGTGCGTTCAGAGCGCACCTCGCGGTAGTCCTGTACGTGGCCCCAAGCTAGCGCAGTTTGGCGCACTTCAACGCGCGGTGCCTTAGCAGCCGTGATGAAGCTGCCTCAGTTCTGCCGCACCGCCTCTGCGCTTTGTTTAGCGCCTTTAATTGACGCCACGAATGCTTCGTAATTTCTTTTTTAAACATCGTTCAGCAATTATATGGACGTTGATTTTTACGCAGTATTACGAACCCCTTTTTGCTTCTTGTTGCATTCTAAAGTGGTAGCATTGGAACACAAAGCTCCACACAGCAGCCCGAGGTGCTACAATAGTTCAAGGAAGCTCAGGGACGGCCTGCTTCTCTTGAGTTTCAAGGTAAGCACTTCCGGCTTGCTAGTTTGGCTGCGTCCAGGATGTACATAAAAAAAAGAAGGAAAGAAGAAAGAAACCAAACGCATCGCTGCCCACGGCGGTGCATACGTGTTCGAGCTCAGTCAGGTTGGTGATTCCTTGGTGGCTGTATACCTGGCGGCCCCTTCGCCCTTCGGAAGAGCCAATGGCCACTTTGCCAACCCTTGTTCTGACAAGGGCAAGCGTAATGAACGCTTCCGATGGTGTGCCAACGCGCTCATATCCTCCGAACAACAGGTTTCGCTTTTCTTCATTTCCTTTTGCGAGCCTTTACGCGTGAGTTGTGGAAGCACCTTGTCTAGATGAAATACGCGCATGAGCCGCGCGTCCTTGGCCGTTATGAGCACGTTTGCTTCTTTCTTGCCCGCTGCTCGGACCTCGCCTGCTACGGTGCGCGCCCTTGGGCGCAGGATGGGGCTGCCTCCGAGATACGTCACGCGTTGGGCTTCACCGACCTTGGCAGATTAAAAAAATGTGTGTGCGCCGGCTTTCACTCCGTAACCGCGCGGCCTCTTTGAGCGTAATCGCCTGCGGATGCAAAGTATCTTGGAATGGCGCGGTGCCTCGTCAGCGGCGCACTTGCGCGCGGTACCGGCGAGGCCGCGGGCGCATTACTTCGTGGCGTCCACTGGATTCGTGCGGCCGGTCTGTGTGTGATGCAACCACGCTGCCGCTGGACCAAGTGGGGGGCTGTTGCGCAACTCCGCCTCATACATATAAATGCCCCGCGCTGTCTTTCATTCTTCACCGCGCGGTGATGCTGCTTTAATCAATACACGGAACGGACGTCTTGCCGATTTCGCTATACGCGTCCAGGTGCTCTGAAGTGGAATAAATGACACCGAAACATCGGGTGGTGGGCGCTCGTTCACTTTCGAACGAGTCGAGCGAAAAAGTCGAGCTCTGTCCAGCCGCTTGTTCGTCGCGTGTGCGCCCGTAGAGCCTGAAGGTTGTCCCACTTCTGTTCCTACAGTATATTAAAACCGCCAAGTTTCACATACGAAAGCAGCATTTAAGCAAAAGATGGGGCTGAAGTGCAGGGCTTTGTGCGGACCGCGCGTGGTTTTTAGGGGACGTCCGACGCGTGCTGGTTCTGACGGAAGAAAGACACGCGCCCTGGACTGCCTGCAGTACGTGCTGCGCGTTTGCACGACGTGGTGCGGCAGTAGGCACACACACAGGCTCTTCCCCACTGGGGGTATTTGTCGGCCCACTCGCATCAAGGAGAGCGCGGGGCACCTCTCTCGCGTGCGCAGTTGCGGGCGCGCCGTCGCGGCTGGTGAGGTTGCGTGACCGTCGCGTTTGCTGCCCCTCGCGCTATCAGCGGCCGCCAGCGCTAATGTGCCCGTGGCGGAGGGGCCCGCTGGCAGCCACTCTGCCATCTTTTATTAACTCGGTCCGCACTGCCATAACTCAGCGCTCGGGACGGCCGCGTGTCGCGTCCCCGAGACGACGGAGCGTCGGCAGTCACGCGGAAAGCCCGTCCCCCCCCCCCCCCCCCCCCCCCCCCATCTCGCAATTAAAACTGGAGGTATCGATGTAAAGCGAAACTCGCCACGCGGACACCAAATGACACACTTCGCTAGCCGAGCGGAAGCCCATTCATAATTGCGGCGCAATGCGCGCCGCTCTTATGTTTGTGGCGCCGGCGGCGGGTTGCCCAGGGCAACTGTCGCCAGAGCCCGCCGTGGCGCCGGGTACGACCATGCGCGTGGCAACATGCGGCGCCGCAGCCGCAGTTAGGAAGCGTTGCGCCAGCCGACGCACCGATTGATCCGCGAACGAACGTTCGCACCGGAGCGGCAAAGTTCGCGTCGCATTGAGGGGGGTTCGCTGTGGGCGGCCCGTCCCCGTAGGGGACCCATGGGAGAAAGTTCCAGCTGATGCCACACGATGATCACCACCCGGAACACATGTGTAATTTGAGAATTTCTGTTGTTGACGCCTACGGCACATGCAAATGACGTGACTGACGGCCTTGCGTTACACAGTTCAGTTAGATTAGTTCATTCAAGCGTCGCGATTTATCTAGCGCCGTCGAATGGGTTGGTGTCGGAGCCGCCGTCATTGTCAGCATCAGAGACGAGCGAAGCGATTAGAGAAAAAAAAGAGTAACCGTTCTTAGCAGGTGTTCCGCGCGTGCTACTGCGTCGACAGGGTAATGTGATGTGCCGGACAAAGAAGTGTTATGGTGGCACTTTCTCGTTTCTCCGCGCGCACTTCACCCAAGTTTTCAGCGGCGGTCCAATCAAGCGAGCTGTCGGGCATGCGCAGAGGCCAGCGGGGCGCGCGTGCCCTCCGCGGCCGTGTATATACAAGAGGGCAGACACGAGCGGGCCCGGCCGTGCATAGATGAGCGCCCCAGGAGTCCTGCACCAGCGATCCATCTCTTCTTGGTGCATAAAGACGAGCGCGGCATGCCGGGGAGATCCACTTCGGACGCCGTACCGCGTTGGCGACGTGCCGCAGGGTCGTGATCCGAGCGACGTGATCGATTGTCGGACTACGCGGCAGCGCGCGTGCTACACGGGAGGGGGGTGGATGAGCGGGTCTGGGAGGGTGCCCTTCGCGACAGTGAGGCGACCTGGAGTTCCTTCGCGCAAACTCGCCTTGTGTGTAGCTCCCAGCGACTTCCCGCTGTGCGCGCGGTAATGCGAACTTAATTTTCGTCTCGGTGCGCTGCTGCCGCGACGCGGTCTCCCATATACCACGGCAGCCGAGAGCCGTTGATGCGCTTGCAACGTTGATGCTCGCGCTTGGTGAGCAGCACGCTGCTTTCCCGTCGTTTCGAGCTTCGCGCGCGACGCGATTGTATTACCGCTAGTGCCGATCGAGAGGTCTAGGGACATATCCGACGTTGTCACGAGACCGCAGGCGGCGGAGTGTCTTATAGGAGGGAGGCCGTGTTTCAAGTCCCGGTGTACGGGTTCGGAGCCACATTGCACAGACGCGTTACGTGAGTCGGCGCACAATGTCGCGCGAGGACCGGAAACGCGGTCGGCTTGCGGGTTGTCTCCATGCGAACGTGATGCCTGTCTCTCGCGTCCTGCGTCCTTCATGTGAGACCGCGGAAGGATGTTTCGCGTGCGACTATGTATACGTGCCGAAACACGAGAAAGTTGCGAGAGAATAGTGTGCCGGGTGCCGCTGTGATACTATACGATACTTCCTTTCTATTCTCTTCTACTGTTATCATCCGCTGCGCCGTGTGGCCAATGGCGACAGCGGCGCTCGAGCCGATGCAAGGGGACGAAAGGGGTCGGATAGGAAGAGTGTTGGAATACAATCGCTGCATTATCCGGCCGTGTCGCCCCACTCTTGGTATACTCTCTGCTCAGATACCGTCCGACGCTTCAAAGTACAGGGTGTAGAATACTAACGATATTACAATACTTCTTACTAACAGTGCCGGCGGTGTCAGGGCACGGAACACTTACCGTTAACGGCGGGTGTATGGGGTTTGCAGCCTCTCTTTTGAAAAAAAAAAGAAAAAAAGGTGTATATATATATATATATATATATATATATATATATATATATATACAGGGTGTTTCAGCGAACACTTTCAAAAATTCTTAAAGGTTGCCTGTGGCAGATAGCACAATTCTAGTTGATGAGCTGGTCTACTCGAAGAGGCGGACATTAATTGCACAAGAAATTGAAATGCATAATCGACTAATTAACGAAAATTCACTAATGAAGTTTTTAACTAATTAGCTGATGGCCCGTATATTGCAATTTACAAATTGTAGCCGTGGAGTTCGCAAGGCGGATAGATTTGGAACGAATTCTTGGGATGACACCAGTTTCGAGATATTATAATTCCCGAACTTTGTGGAGAAATGCATTGACGTTCCAGTTAGTTCCTTAACAAAATGTCGCTTTATGCATTGAAGTACAAAATTAACTGGAACGCCAATGCATTTCTCCGCAAAGTTCGGGAATTAATATCCCCAAACTGGTGTCATCCCGAGAATTAATTCCAAGTGGATCCGCCTTGCGAACTCCACGGCTACAATTTGTAAATTGCAATATGGGCCACCAGGTAACTAGTTAGAAACATAATTAGTGAATTTTTGTTAATTATTCGATTATGCATTTCAATTTCTTATGCAAGTAATGTCCGCCTCTTCGAGTATAGACCAGCTCATGAACTGGAATTGTGCTATCTGCGCCTGGCAACCTTTAAGAATTTTTGAAAGTGTTCGCTGAAACACCCTGTGTGTGTGTGTGTGTGTGTGTGTGTGTGTGTGTGTGTGTGTGTGTGTGTGTGTGTGTGTGTGTGTGTGTGTGTGTGTGTGTGTGTGTGTGTGTGTGTGTGTGTGTGTGTGTGTGTGTGTGTGTGTGTGTGTGTGTGTGTGTGTGTGTGTGTGTGTGTGTGTGTGTGTGTGTGTGTGTGTGTGTGTGTGTGTGTGTGTGTGTGTGTGTGTGTGTGTGTGTGTGTGTACACAATGACTGATGATTCGACGGAATAACGTTAAGTTATATAACAATGAGGAAACCTTTGCGAAAGTCGTGAAGTATACTTAACTCAAGGTTAATGTGATCTGCGGGGGCACAGCTGCGACTTTTCCTCGCGCCTCTTGTTCGACTGTTTAGCTCATGAATAGACTGCTGTTGTGTGACACCCAATGCAGCAGGCCTGCCGCTTAGTAATCGCCGGTTCCGCCTTCTCGCTCGAAGCTTCGGGGCGGCATCTTGACATCGTCATTAAGTTCCGCAAAGATGTCGCAAATCGCAGATGCTGGTCTCGCGTATTTTCTACGTGCTTGGATTCGTATCACCGAATTACTCGCACTCTTTTGCACTTGTCATATCCCGGCATTAATCATTCTTTTCCTCCTGGCCACCATGCCGGGGTCTTTCTCTCGTTCATTTTTTATCCGCTTCGCGGTTACCGCCAGGCGAGTGTGGCGCTTTTCTATAGCTGTAGAAATGAGTCGAACCTATCTTGCGCACTAGCCTCATTGATATGCACGGAGCAGGCCCTGCAAAATCGGTCATTAGGGAGCCGATAGTATCGAAGGCCTTCGCGTACGCCACTATGTGTTGAGTCAGCCACGACTTGAAGAAGGTGATGTTCTATCCTCTGTTCAGTCGCTTAATTGGCCAGTGAAGTTGTTTTTTTTATTTGCAGCGTGTCCACGCTTGGGTGTTCGGCGTGTACCACCTCTACTTTGTTCGTGTATTAAGGTGCAAATGAAGCGTTCGAACAAAAAAAAACTACAGGTAGTGAGGCCAACAGGTGTAGTACGCGGAACAGAAAGGTGTTGTGCATGCATTTCGTTTGGTTCTTATTCCGTTTCAAACTTATCCTCGAACGTAAACCAAATTCTGCCTGGATATTTCTTTTTTTTAATTTCTTTGTTGTTTTCTTGTTCTTGCGTGTGTATGTATGTGTGCTTGTTTGTTTGTTTGTTTGTTTGTTTGTTTGTTTGTTTGTTTGTTTGTTTGTTTTTTTTTGCACGCTTGTTGCTTTTAAACGACGCTTACAAACGCTGCGCACAACTTCGTATTCATACCAGAGTCGGGCACCAGCTTCGATCTTAAAACTGTAAACATAAAAGCCTAACCTGACATAATAAATAAAGGCGCAATGCAGATCTGCGTCCGTTTGTTCTGTCTTTTCCGTCGTAGACAAAACGGAGGAATAAAGTTTGAGTCGCCAATTGGAATCGTATATCTGCTAACCGAACTCATTTAATGTGATCACGAGCGAAATAAACTGAGTGGTTGCAAAAAAGCGAGGGGAATTGTTGGGCAGAACGAGCTATATGCATTAAGGATCTAAAGGCTCTTTTTGGATATACGTCTCGCAGTACATACACTGGTCGTTTTCCCTCCTTTCTTTTTTCTTTAAATAATTAAGCGCCCGTATCCACACTGCCCTCGTTCGTGATTCATTTTTCTTTATATCTAATTATTTACAGTTTCTGACTGTTTTCTTTGCTGTGGCTCTCCGATTTCGCCCGAGTGGTTAATGTATTCCTCTTTCGTATACTCTCAGCCTTGAATCGAGTCGGCCGTTGCGACGCAACGAGGCGAGAAACAATTAAGAAAAAGGAGCGCGCTCTCAGCCGCTCGCCGACACAGGGGCAGCGCGCGCGCGCGCGAACACGCGTGTCAGCGTCATTTATAGCCTCGCGCTAACCGGCACGCATCTCTTCTGGGAATGTGTCAATTTATTCTCGCCGTACCGCCCCGCTCCTCTTTCATATGAGCCGACCCTTTCCCGCATACCTGGCTGCCCGCTTATGCAAGAGCTAGCTTTCTCCGCCCGGCTTTCATGTCACTTGCTTTGCTTTATGCTTCGCGGCACATCTTTTTAACTTTCTCCACGCCCACCCGTGGGGGGGGGGGGGGGGGGGGGGGGGCTTTTTCACCCGCTGTCCGGGACGGACGTCGACAAGTGCGGCTGTCTACAGACGGGGAAGTAAGTAATGATAATAAAATAAAAAAAATTCGGCGATAAAAAATGAAGGCCCGAAAGTTGGCTCCGTGGATTCGTTGCGTGCCGCGGCTAAGGTCAGATTGTATCTGAATGCGTCCCATTATGCCGCACTCGCGAGGCTGGCCTTGGGGGCGCCGGGCTTCGTTTTTACAATGGGACGCTGTCTCTCCTCCGCAGCCGGCGTGGTGGAGCTGCCCCTCGGAGTGACACACTCCATAGTGGCTGCTGCTGCTGTCGGGGCTGTTCCCGCTCAAACACTCTGTTCTGCCCCGCCCGGCTTCGGTGTGGGTGTTCGTTTTGGCTGCTCTTAGCGCGAGCCACTCTGCGGACCCTTCGGCTCGCACGAAAGAAGCGCACAAATCTCTCCAAAGCTGGCTGCTCGGACCTGTTGTTTCTGAGAGGGGGCAAGGTCGTCCACAAAAAAAAAAAAAAAAAAAAAAAGAAGAAACGAAAAACCTAGGGGAGTGAAAGGGAGACGCTCGTTTGTAAAAGAGTTGCGATGGTATAGCGACCATTTCTGAAGACTATTATTCGAGTTCTGTGGGACCAGATCGGTGAACTTGTAAGCCATAAGTGTTGGAACCTCGCAGAGTGAGCAAAGGGGATATGCGTTTGCACCAAAAGTGCCCTAAATTGGTGAGAATAACGAGGATCCGGGCAAATGTTTACATGAAGATACTCCCGACGCGGCGCACATTTACGGCGCACAGGGAGCGTCGTTCCTTGAATCCCTATGGGTTTTCTGTCGCAAAAGCAGAACAGGAATAGAGGTGCACGTTAAAGAAGACAAATAATAGCACGTTAAAGAAGAAAAAGTACTCCGGAGTTCCCTCTACGGCCTGTCTCATCATCAGATCTTGGTTCTCACATGTAAAACCACTGAAATGTTTTATTTTTAAAATTTTTAATTTATTTATTCATTCATTTTTTTAGGGCTAGAACAATTTCGCCTTCCGTCTTTCAGGAATTCCCCGCTAAGTAGTGTCTACGTTGTGCATAATGGTACCCTCTAACTGTCACTTTCTGTCATAACTGTCACGTACATGTCACTTTCTGCCAGCCTCATATGTGTGTAGTGCGCCTTGCCGGTGCGCATAGCGACCCGGAATAATGAGGCTGCTAGATGACTAGTCACTTGTCAACTAGTTCATTCTGTAACGTTTCATTTTTTCGACTTTCAATCCTCGCACCAAAGTTGAATTCTGCGCACACTTTCCGCATTTTTTAAAAAGAGAAGCTTTAATTCTTTGCGAGCCCTCTCGGCTTTTCCTGACCGTGGTTGCTGTATGCTGCTGCTGTCTTGCCAGATAGCTCACGCTTAAAGAAAAATTGAATTACGCGCCCGAGGGGGAGGTATCGAACCTCGCGTTGCAGTTCGGTGCTGTAGCCATTAGGCCACAATCACACGTACACTTCTATCTTGTAAAAGGCCAACTAACTCTTTGAGATGATCGCTGCGTGTGTCACATTGCGTAGCGCGAGAGCACATGCGTGCACACCAGTTTCGTTTGCACCAAACGCGCAGGAGTGAAATTGGCAAAATTTATATAGCATTTGATTAACCGCTTCACGAAAGCTTCACCTCACATATAGATACCAAGATGTGCGTTGGATCTGCGTAGTTTTCTTTTTTTGCTTCTCTCTCTTCCGTTTTCTTCCTTCCTTTTTTTACGATTTCAATCCAAGCATCGTCCCATATTTTGTTGTGTCTCACCATTTTCGTGCGCGTCACCTGTCGCACTTCCCAAATCCTTGAACGAGCAACGTCCGTTACGCCCACGTAATCGCTGTCGTTTACTTGCGAGTCGCTCAGATCTCGTGGCGACGATCGCTGAGCGTCCGCCGCCTCTCCGTGTATACGCTCCTGTATAGGTGGCGGCATCGTGCGCACAGCCGCCGATCGGAACCGCACCGCTATCTGGACACGTACGAACGCGGGGCAAACGCGCGCCACCCTTCGTGACGACATTCCCGGCACATCTTCGTGGTTGGGTCGGCTCACACGCCGTTCCCATTCAGGACATGGCGCCCCCTTCTGCCGCGGTCTTTCTCCTATAGCGACCGAACGCTGTCGATTGATCCATCCGTTATCTTGCTCTCTCTCTCTCTCTCTCTCTCGAATGGACGCCCGAAGCTGACTCGGCGCCGTGCCGACATGTATGCATGCGCCGTTGCCACGGCCGTAAAAGCAAAGAAAAGCTGGAGCGTTCGCCGGAGCACGTCTGTAGACGCCCTCAAACTGTCGAGCCTTTGCCGCACGGACAAGAAAACGGAGACGCACGGGGTGAGGAGGGGCTTCGAATAAACAATAGCTGCATATAGAGGAACAGAGTAACACCCCCCCCCCCCCGCACGCACACACACACACACACACACACACCACACACACACACACACACACACACACACACACACACACACACACACACACACACACACACACACACACACACACACACACACACACACACACACACGCGCGCGCGCGCGCGCGTTATTATATATATATATATATATATATATATATATATATATATATATATATATATATATATATATATATATATTCAGTTTTTTTCTGTCCTGTTATCTGCCTCGCCTGCCTTTTTTCCTCGGCTCGACCATTTTTCTGCTGCTTCTTCGTCCGCCTTCTCTCCATCGTGATTTTGTTTTACTTTTTTTTCCTTGCTCTTTTGGCAGACTTGCCCCGGTTTCTGTTTGGATGGCAGCTGCGTGGGCATAGAGATACGAATGTGCACGTGCCGGCGTCTACGAAGTCACGCGTTGAAAATTAACACCCCTCCTATATATGCGCATTTGGATGTGAGGTTTTTATCGACGTGTCCTGCTTCCATTCTTGTTGTTCTTTCTTTCTTGTCTTTTTTTTTTTTTTTTGAGAAAGGAAAGAGATATGCGCAATAGAAAAGTGCGTTTTACGCGCGCGCTCGCTTGTAATATTCGTTCACTCTTCCCTCCTTATTCCTTCTTTCGTTTTTTTACTCGGTCGCCCACACTACACCGGTATGTGCCTTCGCGCACAGTTAAATATTTCCTTCCTGTAGATTTGTAGTTGCGGTCATTTTTCTTGCTCATTACTGTCGGCAGTGGAGAACGGGGTATCAAACCATTTTCTTTCTTCTTTTCTTTCTTTTTTTTTTTCGGCCGTAATTTGTCGGTGAACGCTGGCTCGATTTCACGGTTGCCAAGTTTCGTGCTATGAGATAAGAAGCATTAGCGCTGAAGAAAGGCGCGATGGCGGCAAAGAGAGAGAGAGAGAGAGAGAGAGAGAGAGAGAGAAAGTAATAGAGGCGAACCGAGAGGGGGATGAAGTGTGCATAGGAACAGGAAAACGTTGTTTTCTTATCGCGCTGTTCCTCTCTCCGCAGGGTGGGGCGAAAAATTAGCGGTGCACATTTTAAACGAACAGCAAAGAACAAGAAAATCGAGGGGGGGGGGGGGGAACCAATCTCGGTTTTTGAACAGGCCCGTATGCGCGAAATGAGCGTATCATTCTGCATCACGAGGGCGTCCGATAAACGTATACGCCCTCCCTAAGTATCCCGGGTAGCCCGGGCCCGCGAACCCGTTTGCACCGTCGTCACTGTGATTCTGTGTGTTTTGGTACACGGCGGCCGTCACATCGTGTTATTCGCCCTTCCGCGAAGAGTTTTTCCAGAGACTATAACGTCAGCACTGGTGTTTCGCTTAGATAAGACCATTGGTGCTTGCGAATGCTCCTCACGTCCAAATACACACGGTAAGAGCAGCGAGCGGCCCCTTATAGACAAGCTGCAAAACGACACGTCGCAAATATGCCGCGCCACCGCCGCCGGCAATGTTGGTTAGCGCGAGAAAAAATATCATCCGCTCGGAACTGTAGCAGTGCGCTGCGAAGGAAGACAGCCGTAAACGTAAGCGTTGGGACAAGATGGAATTTTAACTTTTCTTAGCCACCAGCGAACGAAATGTTCAAATAAGACTCCTTGCAGTATATTACAGCCACCTGTTGCGGAAAGAGGAGCTCGTCGGTGAAGGTACCGACCTGCTGAAATTTTTTTGGTCGATTCGATTCCTTAAGAGATAAAGGGTATGTTGGCTTTCGGGGGAAAAAAACGCTTGTAAATGAGAAGTGGCAAGTTCATCATATACTATTTAAATGAACTGCTTTCGTTAAGATTGCACTCGTGACATCGCAGGTATTCCCTGCGTATTTTACATGATACATTAGGATGCTTTTGTAGCCTGAAAACTTCGAATGGGGCGTTGAGATAATGGAACATTTCTAAGGAGAGAGAGAGAACAAATCAATGCAATGAACAAAAGTTATCCCTACCACATGTTTGAAGTGGTTGAACAGCGAGAAAACTACGTGAATGTGGCTTTCAGCGTCATCTTCGTGGCTGCGAGTAAGCACATACTACGCATTCTAAAAGCCGTGCTGTGACTCTTCTCAAGTGTCACTCCGCCTTGGGCACGAGCGTGTGGCGAGTACCTGGCGAAAGGGCGTCAGCCAAGTGCACAGCTGGGTGCCAAGCGTCCGCGACCAGCGCCACTGCGACACATCAGCACCTGCTGTCTCTCCTCGGGCAGAGGGCGGTGGCGAATGACCCGCGACATCTTCGTGGTGCAAGAGTCGGGAAACGGGGCTCCTCCCCGCGCATCGGCTGCAGGGGCGAGATTTATCCGCCCGGCCAGTGATCGGGTCCGCTCTGCTCTTTCCGTAATGAATTTTGATGGATGCTCCGGCGAATGGGGGACTTTCTTCGTCGTCCCGTCCCGCACAAATGTCAAGGCTGCCGAGTCACGCAACTTAAAATGTGGGTTAGTACTACCCGGAGTCAGTCGCGGGCCGGGATGCTGGTCAGCCGCAGCGGGTCCCAGGACCGGCCGGTGTTATCCACCCGAATGTGGTCTTAATGGCGCATCAAATATTCAGTTGGAGCGGCGCCAGCCCCTCTCCTGTATCTGCTCTTTCTATCGGGCGACCCTCGGCGGTGCCATTTCTGGGGCGCCGCCAGCGCGGCCAGTGAATGACCAGGATGTCTCGTTGAAACGACTAGAACGGTCGGAAACTTCATCAGATTGCTTCATGCCCGCCGAGATGTGTCCCTTTGTAAGTCAAACGCCAGCGCGCCCAGATAAGCCATCAGACTGCCTTCCGTGGGCATCTGTGTGGTTGGCTTCACCCTTCGCTTTGCTATTGTGCGGGGAAGTGGATTTGGAGGGGGCGCGCTAGACCGATTGTTCGGGCGGGAAGGCGATATTGGCGAGCACGCATATAAACTAATTCATGGAGACAGCCGTCTTCTCTGGCGCTGTCTCGATTGTTGACTTTGCAAGCTGTAGACCCCTGTTTGAAAGCACAGGCGAGTTTCGTCTCATTGGTAGCGAACAAGATGCACGGTTCACTTGTTACGATATATATCGACATCCTCAGCGTGGTTATGATGAAATGTGCGGCTGTGGTACGTCTAAACTGCAATGACTTTCTGGCTGCCGGCTGTTTGAGCAGTCGTACGCAGAATACTTTCATGTGGCTGGAGTCGAGAATGGTTTCCTGTAATGACGACGACAGATTAGTTTAGTGCAATGATGGATAAGGAGCGTCGGATCTGGCAAAGTTTACTTCTGTAGGCAGAAGTTTTCTGTACTCGAATGAAGGCATTGTAGCTTCCTGTCTCTCTTAACATTATTTATCTATCTTTCTCTCTCTCTCCAACGCAAAACGAGACAACCGAATAAAATACAATATAGAGCCACTGTCTTTGCGCTACCTACATTGCTCACGTTGTGCACATAGCTCACGTAACAAGAGCACCGTTTCTTGAAAACACCGCTGAAAACTTCGCTTAAACCGATTCCCACATCGCGTGGAATCCGCATAATTTGTTTTTTTCTTGTCATAACGAAACTTTTCCTCATCTGTTATTTGGGTATCCTAGGAGGACATAGTTTTATTGCCGTTCGGCAGTCTCAAGCGCAAGCACCCCCCCCCCCCTCCCCCCAATTTTACTCCCCAACCTTTCAGTATTCGCACATAATTAATTCATTAATTTTCGGTCCCAAAGCAAAACCATGCTATCAGAGACGCCGCAGCGGAGGACTCTGGAATAAAATTTACCATATGGTGTTCTTTAGCGTTCACCTAAATCTATGTGATGGTAGTAGCGTTCTTGCATATCACACCATCGAAATACGGCCGCCTGTTCGCATTTATTCAATTGTAGACTCACGCAGCTCGGAATCTTCGGCTGCTGCTGCTATGCAGGTAGTAAATGTCAGCCTAAACGCATCAAATTTTTGCGAAGTTTCCAATTGTCATGAAAACATGAATGCGTTGCGTCGATGCTTTTCTGCCATATTTTTCTTTTTTGGGTACGTGTTGCTCTTGCCCTGCTATACATTTTAGCTGGTAAGATGCACAGACTGCGTAATACGTATGTTTTGGGCCAAACTTCGTGAAACTTACTTCGTCGTTCGCTTGCCGTGAAACTAGCCCCTGAAATGTGTGTCTTCCATTTTTGTTTCTTTTCAGGTAAGCCCTGTGTTCCCTACTGCCTTGAAGAGTAGAGTTCATTGTCAGGTAATAGTTGTGCTGCTTTTATTGTTTGCTTGTTACGACGATGCCGGTACGTACACTTTGTATCATTTCGAACTGACAGTGAACAGATTAGCAGTGCTTTCTGTTTGACTTCTGAAATGGTGACTCTCTACGACAAATGAATTCGCCCCGTGGCTGCTTGGTGCGCCAGATTTTAGCGGCGCCAGCGCCCTTTTCGCCCCAATTTATACACTTTGCCCCTAAACGTGGCACTGTGATGAATCCTGAGATATATGTATCTTTTGTTTATTTCGTAATTTAAATTATCTTAATAATTGTAGACACTATTGAGCTTTTTCAAACGAGGCGATGTACCCGCGTTGTAGTCAACGCAAACAATAACGTTCATTCCATGAGGAGCTTCATCAATTTCTCTCTTCGCGAGCATCTGATATGTTACCGTATACGTACAATTAAGTATATCTTTCTTTTTTTCTTTAATATTTTTTCTTGCTTCACTGCAAATATAAACCATCCTGTCAAAAGTTCCCCTACTGGCTCGGGCGTGGTACTGAAAATCTAGGGTTCTTAGGAAAGATCACCCGATAAATTTTTTATAATTATTATTTTTGTCTCTTTTGCTGTTCTCGGCGACCTTCGTGACAATGCCTGTATTTCTAATATTTTATTAGCTATCGAAAATAATAAAAGAAAGAAAGCTTGTAAGCACTTTAAGCATGCTCTCAGGAACAAATGTCTACATATGAACGGAAACGTGTAAACAGCATTGTCGCACAGCGTTAACAGGCGGCCAGGGACCGAGGAGGTGGCCCTGCATTTGTAACACGCTCGAGTGAGCACAGGACCGTTTTCATTTCAGGCTGCGTGTTCAGGCTGCGAAATACATCCGAATGTGCAAACAAACGAAGCTACGAATTGTAGACTTTGTTTGGCGATATTCGCTTAATATTTTACTGGTGGCGGTACATTTGCTTTGCAAGAGCGTTCAAGTAACAAGTCAGTTGGTTTTTTTTACCACGAAATTATAGTGTTACCACGACGTCGCGGTAATGCTCTGTGATATATCGCAAAATTCCGAGTCTTCCAATTTCGTGGAGATTTCACGCATTTTCGAGGATTATTCGTGAAAGAATGCTCTTAAAAAAAAAAAATGTCTCGCGGTGACTTTTTTTAATGTAGTACAGTATATGAGAAGATAACAAGATAAATAGAGGAAGTACTTATCGTCGTATGTTGGCTAGTAATATAATATAGGAACTGAAGGTAAATATATTAATTCAGTTCATACTTGAATAAAACAGAAGAAAACGTA
This sequence comes from Dermacentor silvarum, assembly GCF_013339745.2. Lineage (NCBI taxonomy): Eukaryota > Metazoa > Arthropoda > Arachnida > Ixodida > Ixodidae > Dermacentor > Dermacentor silvarum. The sequence goes on along the minus strand of NC_051154.1, from coordinate 50,014,831 downwards.
CGTAGCTGCCCAAGTCTGGCGAAAATTTGCAGTGGATGTCAGAGGTAGTCTGCTTGAAACACAAGTGTGTTTCAAGCAGACCCAGCCTGGCTGACTCTTTTCAAGTTGGTCATTATATGTCACCGTGTTATGTGAACAAACGTGCTTTTGTTTTTGATTTTTTTACCTGTGTCACCATTCAACTATACTAACAAGATGCGCGGGAACCAGAAAAAAAAAACAAAGAAAAAAACATCAAGATGCCATAGTTTCAATTGTTCCTTCTGCGAAAACGTGCAGTACCATATCTTATAAAAATATCTGTTATGCACGCAAACGAACTGGTACTGCGGGGGTGTTACACAATTTTGTCCTACATTCTCCAGTTGCCAGCAAATCGGTTTCTACATTCACTATACGTCTCTTGCGCTTGCGGCGATGTTTATTCAGCAGCATTCGGCTCTCATTTCAGAACCGTTTTGCATCTGTGGTGTCGTGAGTGTGCGCGAACTATAGGCGCAATTTGTGTATCGCGAGGGACCAATGCCGCCGTGACTGCGTGTCTCGACATCTGAGCACGCTTGTCACCCCGCTGAAAAGGAGAAGAAAAAAAAATGTATAGAAGACAGCCCTGTATGCTATATACCTAAAAATTCAGGGGCATCTCCCTGGCTTCGCTATATAGAACGTGCTCAAAAGTGCAGTGGCGGGATTTTGCGGCAAGATAGAGCGGACGTCTCCTCGGTTATTATTGATCGCAACCTCTCTATATAGTACAGCTGCCACCCTCCCGCCCTTTCTCTCTCTCTCTCTCTGTTTTTTTTTTTTTTCCTTTTCTATTTCTTCCGTGTTCTTACGTTCGTATGCCGGTGCGTTTTCGTGCACTTGTCGAAACGTTTATACCGCGCCGTTTATTACCGCCAAAGTGCACCTTCAAATGCCCGATACATTCGTTCGCACGGAGGCTCGCATTTGTCTTTTAAACGCGTTGAGCCGGACGAGAACTACTGCGCGGCCGTGCAGCAATTACCGCGGCGTGCTCCGCGCTCTCCCAGACGGCTATTTATATACTGTAGTTGCGTATACACACGTGGAGGCGAAGTGTCCTTTATTTGTACTTCAGTACCGCTACGCATATACGGCTTATTTCTGACAGCGAAGCGGAATAAGAGCGGCGTGAGCGATTACGAGTTTCAGCGACACCTGAATGCACACGCATTTGCTGCTTGCCGTTAACGGGCTGTTGAAGAAAGTGCAGCTAAATATGTCTATAGGTATCGCAAGAACGTAAGCTTTACGCTGAGCCTTCTC